>NC_142934.1:22896929-22906929 GCF_046866305.1 Octopus bimaculoides | reverse complement strand
GTGTCCTGTTTGCCAAGGGAAGTTATCCCTCCCATCATGATCTGTAGCACGAACGGACCCTGGTTTCAGGGTTACTTCCCTTCGTCGACGTTCGATAGCCACTGATCCTTGATGAGAGAGAGATAAAATCTTGGCAATCTTATATCTACTTTTCCAGTGAAATTCTTCACTGATATCGAAAAGGTGAAAACAAGCAATGTTAATTCTCTAAATGAAGTATTAACAGTAACTGCACGATAAAGTGTTGTATATTGCCACTTAAGTGTGGCTGACCCCTAGGGGTGGATGTTACTGTTGCTTGTTTTCACCTTTTCGATATCAGTGAAGAATTTCACTGGAAAAGTAGATATAAGATTGCCAAGATTTTATCTCTCTCATCAAAGATCAGTGGCTATCGAACGCCGACGAGGGGAAGTAACCCTGAAACCCGGGTCCGTTCGTGCTACAGATCATGATGGGAGGGATAACTTCCCTTGGCAAACAGGACACAGTAGTGTGTCGATAAGCCAGCTGGATGAGATGTCCTCCTGGGGCTAAAAGCAACAGTAACATCCACCCCTAGGGGTCAGCCACACTTAAGTGGCAATATACTACACTTTATCGTGCAGTTACTGTTAATACTTCATTTAGAGAATTAACATTGCTTATATATATATATATATATATATATATATATATATAAATGCATGCACACACACGAACACACACACACATACACCCACACACATACACACACGAACACACACATACACTTTTGCTTTGTAGATGAATGTGTTATCTTGGCAAAGAAAGAAAACTTGCCACCCAGGTTCAAGAATTGAAGAAAAAAAATTGCTTAATATATTTATTAGATAAAAATGCTGCTGGTGATTTGGAACGAAATCTCATATTGGTCTATCGATCAGAAAAAACTTTCAGCCAGGCATTCTTAACTAGTTTGTTGGCTCCCAGTACAAGTTTGACTTTACTTTCACTTTTGAATTTCCTCAACAGTAAATAACGGTTTAAGTTACCTTAAAACAATAATTTTAACATTTATGTGTGTATGTTTGTGTGTGTGTGTGTGTGTGTGTGTGTGTCATTATAAAGACAGACAGATAGCTAAAGGGACAGATATACAGACAGTTAGATAGGGAGATATGTAGATAGATAAATAGACAGGGACACAGGCAGATAAATAGGTGTATAGAGCGACAGTCAGACAGACAGTACAGTCAGACAGATAGATAGAAAGATCGAGAGAGAGAGAGAGAGAGAGAAAGAGAGAGAAATGGCAGGTAGATGACAGATAGATTGAGACAGACAGAGAGACAAATAAATAAAACGAGGGGAAACGAATCGTCTCGTAAGTGACCATCGAGGACGGTGGTATCGACATGTGCGGTGCTATTGCGGCACATCAGCAAATAGATTTTACACAATTTACATATATATTATATATGTATGTATATATGCATGTATGTAAGTGTGTGTGTGTGTGTGTGTGTGTGTGTGTGTGTGTGTGTGTGTGTGTGTGTGTGCGTGCGTGTGTGTGCGTGTGTGTGTGTGTGTGTGTTTGTGTGTATGTGTGTGTGTGTTAGGTATGTTTATGAACCACTCAGATATTGAAGTAGATGCTACTGACTAACCACTTGCCCCTAAAATTGCTGATTTTTACTTGTTACATTGTCTTTATTGTTATCAAATGTCTGCACGGATATTTTTCGCGAAGCCCTTCGTATATCGTCTGATGTTGCCCTTTAATGCTTTGATTTATATTAGTCCTTGTGGCCAATCAAAGAATTCATTATTATTATTATTATTATTATTATTATTATTATTATTATTATTATTATTATTATTATTATTATTCGACTTTACATTTCATCCTTTCGGGGTCAATAAATTAAGTTCCAGTCGAGCACTGGGTCGATGTAATCAACTAGCTCTCTCACCCAAATTTCAGGCCTTGTACTTATAGAAGAAAGGGTTATTATTATTATTATTATTATTATTATTATTATTATTATTATTATTATTATTATTATTATTAAGGTGATGATCTGGCAGAATCGTCAACGCGCCGGGCGAAATGCTTAGCGGCATTTCGTCTGCCGTTACGTTCTCAGTTCAAATTTCGCCGAAGTCAATTCTGCCTTTCAGCTTTTCGGGGTCGATAAATTAAGTACCAGTGAATCAGTGAGGTCGATGTAATCGACTAGCTCCCTCCCGCCAAATTTAAAGCCTTGTGCCTATAAAAGAAAAGATTATTATTACCAAGGTCGACTGTGCCTTTCATCCCTTTGGGGTCGATAGAATAAGTAACAGTGGAGTACTGGGATGAATATAAACGGCTTACTTCTCCCCCGAATTTGCTGGCCTCTTGTCAAAATCTGAGACCAAATTTACCAACGTACTGTTGATTATAATCCAATGAAAGTGTGTACCTGAAGAGACGCTTTTATGTACACACACACAAAT
Source organism: Octopus bimaculoides (assembly GCF_046866305.1). Taxonomy (NCBI): domain Eukaryota; kingdom Metazoa; phylum Mollusca; class Cephalopoda; order Octopoda; family Octopodidae; genus Octopus; species Octopus bimaculoides. The sequence continues at coordinate 22,904,469 of NC_142934.1, read as the reverse complement.
ATTTATATGGCTGCTGTGTGTAAACGTGTGTGTGTGTGTATGTTTCGTGTTTCTATGTTGCTTTATGTTGTTTTTGTCCTATTCCGTGGATAAGTCACAACTTTTTCGTATCTAATTGCATAGTGTTTGGCAAGGTCTAAAACAGGAATTTATTACACAGACCAGTTCCATCTGTCAATAACCAATATATTGTGGGAGAAATAATGCAAACAATGCCGTATAGTGTCATAAATCGTACAGTTTCCTGTATTTGATATTTTTTTTTTCAGTATTTTTCTTGCTACATTTTTTTCTTCTTTTTTTCTAAAGAACAGTCGCAGATCGATAACTTGGAAAATTATGGGAAAGAAAAATAAATTCATAAATATATACCAAGTTCGCCGCAGTAGTTCTATTTTCGGTAAAACAAGTATTTAACGCAAAACCCACATATTTGCCGACACACCTACATATGCATGCAAGCATACACACACACATAGGAACATACTTATGTATGTTTGTTCTGTTGTATGTGTACAAATATATAAATATATGTGTGTGAGTATGTGTGGTAGTGTATACATATTATACACGTATGCACATATATGTATGTATGTATGTATGTATGTATGTATGTATAGATATATTCTTTTTATTCTGCTATTTGTTTCAGTCATTTGACTGCGGCCATATTTCCATAAACTTGACTGCACGGTTCATGCTTTCGATTGCCATCAGTATTATTATTTATTAGTAATATATATATATATATATATTAATTATTCACGTAGTTCGTTTCGAAACATGCAACCCTCACCTCCCAGCGAAAATCCAGAAATCGTTTCTAAGTTATCTGCTATTACTCATTGCGATATTCGCAGAGGTAAGACACAAAATTTTTATTCACCTCCCACCATTCACCATGCTTGTTTTAAATGAGCTCTACGTGGGTTAGGGGTTCACTTGACTTCTATTTTTAGCGAAGCTGGTGCTTTACAGCACCCAAATTGAATTATATATAAATATGTTCTCTCTGTGTTTCTTTGTGCTGGCTCACAATCATCTGGTCGTAGGGTGTATTTCTGGACAAGACGGCGTGTTGTGGTCTTGTTCACGTTGCAGTAATCCGAGGCTGAAAATACATAGCAGCTCTTCCGCTGAGTCAAGACCAAAAGAGTCGAGAGGATGTCTATGCCTGCAAGCGACTATACAAGCACATTTAACAATTAGCGAGAGCGTGATACAAGCTAACAAGTCATAGTCACTCACGAGTGAAGATTCGCGAAATTGGCATTAACAGATGAGGACTTGGCGATCGTCTGTGTCTGTTACCCGTTTGTTTGTGCATTTATTATAGGTTTTTAACACATTATATATATATATATATATATATATGTGTGTGTGTGTGTGTGTGTGTGTAGAAGGAAAGATCGATTGATAGCTAGATAGATACTTATAGACATACAAACATGCGAGCACACACGCACGTGCCAACATACACAAACACACACATAGACGCTCGCGCGCACACATACATATACATATACATACGTATATATATATAATACAAAGAATATATATACATGTATACACACATATATGTACATACTTACATCTACATGTGTATATACATGCATATCAGGGTACAGGACGTTAGAACAATAAACTACAGACAACGGAACGAACACATAGGAAAACGGAAAGCCACTTGGAATATCCCTTCATCAGCTGTCTCTATTCTATCTAGACGTTTCGAAGATAAGACAGAACGTACTCTAGAATAGTTTCTTCCTGAGTAGTGGATCAACCCACTACACAGAGGATTCCAAGGTGGCAAACACAAACCAAGACAGGAAAAAATGGACAGTGAAAACAACATTCAAAAGCCGTACGGCCAAACGCAAATCTGAGGTAGAACGCTAGTAGTTCGTCTTGCCTTCACAGCGGCTGGAGTGAAAAGAAAGTTGACCACAGGTCACACGGGAGCAGAGAGGATGGTGGAGGGAGGAAGTGGAACAAGGAGGAAGGGACAGAAGGGTATAGCAGTGGAGTAGAGGCCTATATATATATATATATATATATATATATATATATATATATATATATATATACATATAACTATATCAATATCTATCTATCAATCTATCTGTCTATCTATCTATCTGTCTATCTATCTATCTATCTATCTATCTATCTATCTATCTATCTATCTTATCTATATATATATATATATATATATATATATATATATCAATCTATATATACGTGTTTGTGTGTGTATGTACGCAATACCCCTGACAGTCTATTGGTTTGATACAAAAATAGACAGATGTGATTCAACGTTCGTGTCTTTCTCTAGATTCAGTTACGAACTTCATTAAACGCATAGCGAAGCAGCAATACTGAAGCCATTATCTGAACTCTAATTAAATATATACTTTTCAATGAATCAACGAAGGATGCGTTTTACATTTATTTACTCATGTATCGATTACAAGTGACCAATAATATAAAACTAGCGCCCACCAGGAACCAATCATGTCGTTGGGATCAGTATTTTAATTAAAACCATCTCTTAAAAACTCAGCTTGGCTTGCTGATGACATTTAAAAGTATTTATGGTAACAGAAATTAAAAATTGTACATGACTGAGTTAACAGACGTTTAATTGCGTAGAGATACAATCTAGTGCATATATATCTTTTTTTTTTTTTTTTTACCTTTTATTTGTTTCAATTATTAGACTGCGGCCATGGTGGGGAACTCCCTTGAAGGGTTCTTGGTCGAACAAATCGACCCAGTACTTATTTTTTTAAAGCCTTGTACTTATTTTATCGTTCTTTTTTGCCGAACCACTAGCATGTTGAGAATAAACAAGCCAATAGCGGCTGTCAAGCGTTGGGTTGGGGAGAGGGGACAAACACAAACACACATATATATACATACACACACACACACACACACACACACAAATACATTCACACGCACACACATACACACACACAAATACATTCACACGCACACACATACACATACATATATATATATATATATTTTATATACGATGGGCTTCTTTCATTTTCCGTCTATCAAATCCACTCACAAGGCCTTTGTAGATCCGGAGTTATAGGTGAAAACACTTGCACAAGGTGTCATGCAGTGGGGCTGAAATTGGAACTACGGGGTTGAGAAGCAAACTTCTAACCCTACAGTCACTCTGGCACAAAACAGCGCCACCAGTTTATGACAGTTTCTCATATAGAGACAACTCCAGAAATTTAGTGGCGAGTTGGTGAATAGACAAATATATATGTGTGTGTGTGTGTGTGTGTGTGTGTGTGTGTGTGTGTGTGTGTGTGTGTGTGTGTGTGTGTGTGTGTGTGTGTGTGTGTGTGCAAAATAAAATGAGACAACAAAGTCAAGGCTGTGTGGAGTTTATAGGACATTTATAAAGAGAAAGGTAGTATTTCTCTTTCTGGAATATTAGGGATATCCCTTCATCAGAGACGATATGAGAGAGTTAACTAGAGGGAAATAGAAGAGTCTCATTATCCAAGGAAAATGCTGTGTAGAAAGGGTATAAATGCTTCTTGTTGATGGTATGTAGATTCCGTTAGGAGCTCATAACTCTCTCATATCGTCTCTGATGAACTGATATCTTTAATATACAAGAAACAGCTGTAAGACTACTTTTCTCTTTATAAATGTCCTATAAACTCCACACAGCCTTGGCTTTGTTGTCTCATTTTATTTAGCATATACACGCTCACATAAGACCCGCATTAGACTCCTCACACGTATTATTATCGAACCAAGAGTCTAACTACGGTCCTACCGTAGCTCTTACATAGCTTACCTGCCATCTTGGGTTTTCTGGATACTAATATGTCTCATATATATATATATATATATATATATATATATATATATATATATATATATATACCGTTGTGTCTGGGAAGAGTCATTCTTTTTTGGTGCCTTATGATTTAACACACTCACCGGTGAAATTTCCACTTATTTCTTTTTAATAAAAAACAATAAAAATAACAAAAATAAAATAAAAAATAAAAAATAAATAAGTGGAAATTTTACAGGTGAGTGTGTTAAATTATAAGACACTAAATGAGAATGACTCTTCCCAGACACAAGAGAATATGCTTCAACACACGAACTCACATAAAGAATCTTGCAAACCAAATCCCAAAACGAAATATATATATATATATGGGAGAATATACAAAAAATAACAACAGACGAGGACAGGTGGTGTAAATAACAAAAGTATATATTAGTATGACGCTCGGGAATACGGAAAGTCTTTGACGTTTCGAGCTACGCTCTTCAACAGAAAGAATACGGAGACAAGGAGAAAAAACACGGAGAAAAAAAATTGAATAGTGTTCAGTCAACGGTCAATCATAATAATCATATATATATATATATATATATATATATATATACGCGCAAACACACACACATACATTCACTCACAATATACATATGTGTGTGTGTGTGTGTGTGTGTGTGTGTGTGTGTGTGTGTGTGTGTGTATACACGATGAGCTTTCACGGTTTCAATCTACGAAATTCACTCACAAGATATTGATCCGTCCTGGGCTATATTATAAGACACTTGTTCAAGGAGCCATGCCCTGGGACTGAACGCGAAACCATTTGGCTACAAAGCGACCGTCTTAACCTCACACCCATACCTTTTATTTATTACATTATTGTACAAAAATATACATTCGGTGAAAGAGGGCGCTACTGAGCTCGAGAAGGTTGAGTCACACTGTCTGTGGTGATGTTGTTGTTTGTGTTGTTGTTTAGTTGGATGTCGGCTCTGATGAAAGATGTTTGGGGGTGTAACCAGTTTTGCAGAAGTTTACCATCTGCTGCTGCTGCTGCCGCTGTTTTCGCTGTTGCTGCTACTATTGCCATTACTACTACCGCTATTGTTATTGCTCCTTAGCACTAAATCGATACTAATCGAACGGACTAATGATCAAAAGCATTTCGTCCATTATCATCCCTGCTTTCTCTTTTCTAGACTTCTACACCATGTCTTTTTCTATGATGGTAAGGTAAAATTCGAGGAAGATTTGGCTGCTATTTCTAACACGTCGAGCAACCATATAGAATCTCCCTCTGCTGGAGTTTGTACGATTCTTTCAGAAATACACATTTCCTTTCTCTCTGCTTTCTGCTAAGTACCAACATCGTAACCGCAGTCGGCTCTGATTAAAGATGTTTCGGGCGTAACCGGCTTTACAGAAGTTTCCCATATTCTTCTGCTGCTACTGCTGCTGCTGCTACTGCTGCATCTACTGTTGCTGCAGTTGTTTTGTCCCTTCGCTTTAAATCGGTTACATCCACCACCCCAACGATCGAAAACATATCGTTTATAACCCTCCCTGCTTCTTCTTCTCTAGGTCTTCCACCGCATACTTTTTTTAAGTTGGTAATGTCTAGTCTAAAGAAGAACTGACTGCTATTTCTAACACGTCGAGCAACCACATAGAAGCTCACTCAGCTGACGTTTGTAAGATTCTTTTAGAAATGCGCATTTTCTCCTGTGTGCTTATTCAACAGTTGAGCACAAACATCATAACAGCAACGACATTACCGCTATGAAAATGTCATTGCTAACACAACTGCACTTGCAAACCAAGAGAAATACTAATGTCATAGACACAAGCAATTTCAATTTTGATGGTAGACAACATTAAACTTTACAGTAAATAACATTTACCGGACAGACGAGAGACGAGAGTAAATATGTATTTAAAGAGATAAAACGAACCCAACACTTCAGCATTAAGGGCTTTTGAGTTTGTTTTTAGCTGATGTAGGAATGGGTTGGGGTTTTCTTTAGTTTGTTTGTTCATTTTTTGTTTGTTTTCTTTTTACCTCCTTTATGTATAATTGGTGCTACTTAGGTAGGTTTATATGTATCCAATGTGTGTTCATGCAAACTTACTTCTCTATCTGTTTATCCCTCTGTCCCTCCGAATGTTTGTCCGTCTGTCTGTCTGTATGTATGTCTTTATCTATCTATCTACCTATCTATCTATCTATCTATCTATCTATCTATCTATTTATCTTTCTATCCCTGAAAGGTCGGGCGGAGGTGGCGAACACGTACATTGCGTCCGTCATCTACTACCGCCTGACCGTCGTTCCTTGTCCCGACCCTACCATCACCAAACTGGAGCGCATCCTCTTCCGCTTCTTGTGGAAAGGAAGCGTTCCGATGGTTAGGCGATCCGTTTGCTGCCAACACCCGTTAAAAGGAGGACTGGGCATGCCGTGGTTGATGATGCGCAGGCACGCGCTGAGACTGCGACATCTCCGGCTCTACGTAGACAGCGGTGAACAGGTGTGGTCACCGTTTGTGCGGCGCGCTTTCCCGCAGCTCGTCTCCATGACCGAACTGCAGTCATGGATCAAGAAGAGGCCGAGGAAGGGCGAATGGCACCGCGAGTGTCGCGCTGCTCTTCGGCAACTCCAACAACCCGGGTCAACCTTGAGCGACTGCATCACAACTAACGCATTCTATAGTGGATTAGTGGAGGGAAGGTACGACGACGATCTCGGGGCGAACCTGGGCGTCGACGAGGAATACCTGACCCGCCTGTTTAAGACGACCTTCGGGCCGGGACCTATGGACAACTTCCAGAGATCCCTGGCCTGGCAGTGCTATCGAGAAGCACTACCCGTTCGGGATAAGCTCTACAGGCATGGCTCGAGAAACACGGGGCCCACCTGTCCGAGATGCCGGCAGAGCGACGAAACCGTTCTGCACGCACTCGTACAGTGTCCCACCATTTCCGAGCTGTGGGCTTACGTCGAACAACTGCTATCGCGTGTGGGACGAGTCGGTCTATCAGCCGAGTCTATCGTGAATATTGTCGCGCCTCCTTCCTTTAAACGGGAAGGAAGAGCTATTTTCATCGTACTTGTGGCTATGGCGAAAGAATGTGTATGGTGGACGCGTCTGAAAGGTCTAGAGACAAAGACTTTCCTCTCTGGGCAATCTCTCATCAACTTCTTCAAGTATCACCTGAAGAGGAAGTTGAGAGTAGAAAGGGAAGTCTTGTCTAGTGAATGCTTCAAAAAAAGATGGGTGAATGTAGCAAGGATGGCACGTGTGAACGACGGAGCCATCTTGAGCATAACCCTATGAACAAGAAAAAATAAAAATAAAACAAAAAGACAAAAGAGAGTCACTTACTGTTATAGTTTCTTCAATGAGAATATTGACCAAGGTTACCGTGGTCTTTTCCGTGGGCTTTTCCTTCCACGGCTAAACCTAAACTGTCCTCCCCTCTTTTTACACGAGAACATTACTGTGTGATACACGATCCCTATTGATCGGCCTTTCCTTTTCTTTTTTTTTCGATCCCTTTTGATCGAACTGCCCCTTTTTCCCTTCCTACGATCCCTTTTGATCGACACCACCAATTTTTTTTTTTTTTTTTTTTTTTTTTCCTTCCTTCCCCCTCCCAAAAAGAAAAGCTCTACATTGTATTTGTCCCATCTTCGTTGAGCCCTGTGTG
>NC_142934.1:22891929-22894429 GCF_046866305.1 Octopus bimaculoides | reverse complement strand
AGTTGAACCCTCCCCCGATATTGCGGCCCAGGTGACAAAATTTGAAACCATTAATATTATTATTATTGTTAAGGCGGCGAGTTGGCAGAATCACTTGCGCGCTGGGTAAAATGCTTAGCGCCTTTCCGTCCGTCTTTACTTTCTGAGTTCAAGTTCCGCCGAGGTCGACTTTGCCTTTCATCCTTTCGAGGTCGATAAATTAAGTACCAGTAAAGTACTGGGGTCGATGTGATTGACTTACCCCCTCCACACAAATTTCAAGCCTTGTGGCTATAGGAGAAAGAATTATGATTATTATTAAGGTGGGGAGTTGCTAGAATCACGAGCACGCCGGACAAAATGCTTAGCGACAGTTCGTCCGCCTTAACGTTCTGAGTTCAAATTCTGCTGAGGTTGACCTTGCCTTTCATCCTTTCGGGGTCGGTAGAATAAGTACCAGTGAGGTATCTAATCGACTTATCCACTCCCTCGAAATTGCCGGCCTTGTGCCCAAAATTGAAACCGTTATTATTATCATAAAGACCAGCTCAGTCAAGTACTGGGATCGATGTAATTGACATACCCGTGCTTCTAAAATTGTTAGGCTTGTGCGAAAGTATGCGACCATTTAGAGAAAAGTGCGTTGGTGGGTTTATAAGCCTTGATGTAGTAGTTGGTGTTTTAAACATAGATCAGGTCTCGACATGCAGACCTATTATCAAAGACGTTCCAGACATGACTATACAGTTTGTTTTATTTAAATGCAATTTGTTCTCTCTTTTCTTTAACGAGAGTCGGGGACATTTGGCATGTTTCTAGCGAGTGAAACCTCTACGTATATGATCTTTTCTTTTCTTTGTTTAATCAGTCTAGAGGTTTTATAGGTGAGGAGGTGAGGTCAAAAGTTTAATTGGATCAACCTGGGTTTATTTTAATTGCGGAAAGTAAGCAAGAATGAAAGAAGCAAAAAAAGAAAAGAATACGAAAAAGAGAAAAAAGTGATGAAAGAAACATATTATTAAACAGAGGGAAGGTGGCGGGTTGACAGAATAGTTAAGATGGTGGGCAAAATGCTTGTCGATATTTCGTCCGTCTTTACGTCCTGAGTTCAAATTCCGACGAGGTCGACTTTGCCTTTCATCCTTTCGGGATCGATAAGCTAAATACCAGTTGAGCACTGGGGTCGACGTAATCGGCTTACTGCATTCCCTGAAATTGTTGACCACGTGACAAAATTTGAAACTATAGAGAAGGGAAGGAGAAAGTGTGGAAGAAGGTGAGAAAAAAGTGGAGAGGAACAAGGAAGGAAATAGAGAGGAAGAAGACAGACAGGCCGACAGACAGAAAGAAGGACAGAGAGAGAGAGAGGCAGACATGTTAGAGAGAGAAACCGACCAGGAAAAGGGATAGAAAGAGAGAGAAGGAGAGAGACAGGCAGACAAAACAGGCAGACAAGACAGGCAGACAAGACAGGCGGACAGACAGAAGCAGAGACAGAATTGACAGCACACGAGGAAACGAGAAGACAATTTCTTAATTGTCTTCTCTTTTCCTCGTGTGAAAAACAAAGAAGAAAAGGAATACTGAAAGAAAAGAAGGCAGGCAAGCAAGCAAGAAACGGAGAACGAAAAGAAAAAAAAAATGGAAACGCGGCGAGGAAAATAGAAAGGAATGACGGAAGGAAATATAACGAAGGAATGACAAAACAGGAGGAAGAAATGCCAACCAGAGAGAAAGGAGTAAAAATGATGGCCACCAACGTCAGAAAACTTAGAAAAGGATAGAGAAATAGATGGGAGAGAGAGAGAGAGGCATAGCGAATATATATATTGATAGAAATGGTAAGACAACAAAAGAATGAAAGAGACCTCGATATTATGTAAATAGAGGAATTTATCTGTAAATATAATACGTGACAATTATTCGGTACCCATGATAAAACTCCGAGTTTCGGATGTTGGGGTCCGATAACTGAAGAGATGTCGGCGTGGTTTTCCGCCCCGACATCCGAAACTCGGAGTTTTACAGATATATGTATTTATACATATATATATATATATATATATATATATATATATATATATGGGAGAATATACAAAAAATAACAACAGACGAGGACAGGTGGTGTAAATAACAAAAGTATATATTAGTATATATATATATATACATATATATATGAATTTATGTGTCTTCATGTCTCACATATATATATATAAATTTATGTGTATCTTTGTGTCTCTGTTTTCCCCACCACCATCACTTGTCAACCGATGTTGGTGTGTTTACGTTCACGTAACTCAGCTGTTCGACATTAGAGACCGTTAGAATAAGAACTTAGACTTACAAACAATAAAGCCCTGGGATCGATTTCATCGACTAAAAACCCTTTAAGACGGTGCTCCAGCATGGCTGCAGTCGAATGTCCGATAGCAGTAAAAGCATAAAAGAATTAAAGAATATGGACTGAGAGCAAGATTGATGTCTAGATAAATGCAGAGACAGACAGACAGACTAGACTAGA
>NC_142934.1:22859429-22886929 GCF_046866305.1 Octopus bimaculoides | reverse complement strand
TGGCCATTTTGGGGCATATATATATATATATATATATATATATATATATATATATATATATATATATATATATATATATACATGTATGTATGTATGTATGTATGTATGCATGTATGTATGTATCTATCTATATATCTGCTTGTCTGTCCGTCTGTCCATCTATATGTATTTCCATTAATCCGCTTACCAATCTATTTTGTTATCTATCATTATATATATCCGTCTATTAATCTAACTGTCTCTCTCTTTCTCTCTCTCTCTCTCTCTCTCTCTCTCTCTCTCGCTCGCTCGCTCGCTCTCTATCTCTCTGTCTTTATCTATCTAGTTGTCTCTCTGCCTGTCTGTCTAACCATCTATCAATCTGTCAGCCTGTCTGTTAATCTATCTATCTATCTATCTATCTATCTATCTATCTATTTGTTTGTCTGTCTCTGTCTCACTCTGCAAAACTACGCGCCCAAATCAAATTTCTTAACCACACAGCCTATAGTACGTACACACACACACACACACACACACACACACACACACACGCGCACACACACAAACACACACACCATGCCTTACTGCCTAAAAAAATCCCTTGCTCATGTTTGGGTCACATCTTTCTAGGTAACGTAGCGGCCCAGCCCGGACTGATCGATAAAATGTGATCCAGATTACAATAAGAACTGAGGTCGACACGATTGGACTAAAAGCCCCAGCATAGCAACAGACCATTGACTGACTGAAGCCAGCAAACGAATAAAAGTACATATTTTTGCTCGCGCGCACACTCATACACAATACACAGACACATATATATATATAAATACGAAACCCGTCATGTATATATACGTACATACATACATACATACATACATACATACATATATATATATATATATATATATATATATATATATATATATATATATATATATATATATATATATATATATATATACATACATACATACACGCACACGCACACGCACACACATGCACTAGATGCGTTTCCGTCGACCGACTCCATTCGCAAGGCTTTAGTGGGTCCGAGTCTATAGTAAAAGTGGCACCCATGCAGTGGGGCCGAACCTGGAACCGAGTGGTCGGAAAGCAAACTTCTTACCACATAGCTACGCTTGAATACAGTGAACTGAAACAACTAGGAGGCCGTGTGTGTGTGTGTGTGTGTGTGTGTGTGTGTGTGTGTGTGTGTCTGTCTGTCTGTGTGTGTGTGTGTGTGTGTGTGTGTGTGTGCGTTTGTTGTTTCAGTCACTGGACTGTGCCCATAATGGGGCATCGCTTGAAAACTGACCGCAGGAACTATTTGTTTTAAGCTTGGTGCTCCAAGCGTTCAATTATTGCCGGACATCTAAGTTTCGGACACGATAAAAAAAATAAAAAGAACTTAAATTGTATGTCAAGCGCTGTGGGGACAGACACACAGCACACAGATGCATTAATCAATCAATCAATCTATCTATCTATCTATCTATCTATCTATCTATCTACCTATTCATAAATATATACATGTCGCTGTGTGGTAAGTAGCTTGCTTACCAACCACATGGTTCTGGGCTCAGTCCCACTGCGTGGCACTTTGGACAACTGTCTTCTACTATAGCGTCGGGCCGACTAAAGCCTTGCGAGTGGATTTAGTAGACGGAAACTGAAAGAAGCCTGTCGTTTATATATATATATCTATTTATACATGTATGTATTTGTGTGTCTGTTTGTTACCCCACCACCACCTTCGCTTGACAAACGATGTTGGTGTGTTTACGTCCCTGTAACTTAGCGGTTCGTAATTCGAGAACGATACAATAAGTACTAGGCTTAGAAAGAATAAGACCTGAGGTCGATTTGTTCGACTAAAGGCGGTGCTCCAGCATGGTCGCATTCAAATGAGCGAAACAAGTAAAAGAGTAAAAGAGATTGTCTGAGGTTATTGTAAAAAAAAACACTTGTCCAAGATACTGCGAGACAGTGGGATTGAACCCGAAAGTACATAGTTCACGTACTTCCTAAACACATCTTCCTACCAGAGCAAGCACCCAATACACACACACACACACACAGAAGCATACACACACACGCACATATTCTTTTATTTCAGTCATTTGACTGCGGCCATGCTGGAATACCGCCTTTAGTCGAACAAATCGACCCCAGGACTTATTCTTTGTAAGCCTAGTACTTGTTCTTTCGGTCGCTTTTACCGAACTTCAAAGTGACGCGGGCATAAACACACCAACATCGGTTGTCAAGCGATGGTGGGCAGACAAACACAGACATTATATATATATATATATATATATATATATATATATACTCTTTTACTCTTTTACTTGTTTCAGTCTTTTAACTGCGGCCATGCTGGAGCACCGCCTTTAGTCGAGCAAATCGACCCCAGGGCTTATTCTTTAGAAGCCTAGTACTTATTCTATCGGTCTCTTTTGCCGAACCGCTAAGTTACGGGGACATAAACACACCAGCATCGGTTGTCAAGTGATGTTGGGGGGACAAACACAGACACACAAACACACATACATACATATATATATATATACATATATACGACGGGCTTCTTTCAGTTTCCGTCTACCAAATCCACTCACAAGGCTTTGGTCGGCCCGAGGCTATAGTAGAAGACACTTGCCCAAGATGCCACGCAGTGGGACTGAACCCGGGACCATGTGGTTGGTAAGCAAGCTACTTACCACACAGCCACTCCTACGCCTATATATATATATATATATATATATATATATATATATATATATATATATACGACGAGCTTCTTTCAGTTAGCGTCTACTAAATCCACTCGCAAAGCTTTAGTCGGCCCGGGGCTATAATAGAAGACACTTGCCCAAGGTGCCACGCACGGAGACTGAACCCGGAACTATGTGGTTGGTAAGCAAGCCACTTACCACACAGCCACTCCTGCGCATATATATATATATATATATATATATATATATATATACACACACACATATACATACATACACATATACATACACACACACACACACACACACACACACACACACACACACACACACATATATATATATATATTATATATGTATATATATATATATATATATTATTTTGTTTAAAAGAGTTCCAACACTGTCTGTTTTTTATGTTTTATTTATATTCCTGCAGAACCAATGTGGGGTATAGAATATGGAATATACAATATATAATATAATATACAACGTATAATATAAAATAAAATAAAATAAAAATGGATGGCACCATGAAATAAAGTATTGAATGTAGATGAAATATTGAGTGTTCAATATAAAGGATCAAATATATAAATATAAATATATAAAGGTGACTCGAGTTTCAGGGCTATTTCCCTTCGTCATGGCCGGTATGACAGACTTATATATATATATGTGTGTGTGTGTGTGTGTGTGTGTGTGTGTGTGTGTGTGTGTGTGTGTGTGTGTTATATATAAAACCGTACGCACATGCACACATACACGCATACACGGGAACATATATATATATACACATACGCACACACACGAACACACACACACACTCCCGCACGAATGATAGTTGAACAACGGCACCCAGTTGGTGCGGCTGATGACGCAGGCAGCAGTGGAAAGGAAAACAGAAAATATTGGTAAAGTTTTTAGTTGTAAGTTAAACTGTTACAAGGGACGGTCGTATGTTTGTTGTGTGAGAGTGGAATAAGTCTGGGGGAAAAAAAAGCCATCTAGGATATACCAACAGACAGACGGATATAAATATATAGAACTGTGCATACATACCTGTTTACAGCGATATTATTATAGACATATGTACATACAAACATAGGTATATGTTTATATATTTTAAAGCATATATTATATATTCTCGTACGTGAACTTACAAATAATCTTACATACGTATACACAAACAAGCACACACACATATGTAAATATTCATATATATCCTTTCATTCATACATAAATACAAACAAACATACCAATATCTGTTCATTCATATATATATATGAATATATGAATACATATTCACAGATACTCCGTACACACATACAAGCATATATATAAATATATATACATTTCCACCCATACCAATATACATATACGAAGTAGAGCAAGGATGATATTATTTCGATAACTGAAAAATAATAACGAATAATACAACTAATAATAATAATAATAATAATAAAAAAACTCATATTACTACCTCTATAACAGTTATCCGTACTACTACTGCTGCTACTACTATTACAGACACTACTACAACGACCACTAAACTTTAAGAATATTTCGTAAAAGACAAACGAAGGAAAATAAAATATAAAATAGCGGAATTGACAATGTTGGTACCAACTTAACTTTTACGTTTTTCAGCAGAAGACTACCCTGAGAAACTTAGTGCGGTTATTACTATTTACTATTACAACAAGCATCATTTTGCTAATAAACAACACCAACAACAATAACTACTGCTATTACTACTATTACTACTAATGCTTAGTAATAGTAGTAATATTACTATAGTAGGCAGTTCCGGAGTTTCCTTCGTTCGCGGTGGTATTGGTAGTGGTGGTGGTGGTGGTGGGTGTAGCGGTGGTGGTGGTGGTGGTGGTGGTGGTGGCGGTGGTGGCGGCGGTGGTGGCGGTGGGGTCGAAGCTGGTATTTCTGGTGGTGTTGGAGGCCGCAGTGTCGGTTGTTACGTGTGGAGCCAGTGGTTATAGCTGCTGTCGAACTCAGTGATACTCACATTTCTTCGTTCGCTTGCCATTCATCCATTAATACCAGTAAACTACTGAGGGATCACTACACTCAACTATACTTTCCCTTTCTGCACTTCTATTGGAACATGTGTCTATGTTAGGAAGCCGATAACATTGTTAATTTTGTTGCTGTTAATATTGTTATCATTATTATTATTATTATTATTATTATTATTATTATTATTATTATTAATATTATTATTATTATTATTGGTGTATATACGTAAAAAAACAAAACAAGGACTTCTGGATCACTATTTTATTTACCATACAAGGTAAGTCAATTTCACTTATTAAATTTTACTAATTCTACTTTAACTTTATAACACATAAATAATCCTGTATTATACATGTATATGTGTATATGTATGCATATGTGTTCTATTGGTATTTATCAGTATGCATGTGTGTGTGTTCGTGTGCATGTGTGAGTGTGTTTATGGAACAGGGACAACTGAAGAAGGGAAACATTCTTTATGTTGCATGTCTCGTTTCTCTGTTTGTCTTTTTCGTTGTTCAAAAAAAGTTCGTTTTCTGTCGTCATCTTTATGTTTTCGTTTGTCTGTGATGTCCTGTACCCATATATGCTTGTATGTATACATATAGATGAAGGTATGTACATATATGTATGGATATATGCATATATTTATATATTATTTACGTTATTATATATATATATATATATATATATATATATATATATATATATATATATGAAGACTGGGTGTCCAGAAGAGGTGGCAACTAAACTGTGGTTGCATATTAATATGGTATTATTAAATAACTTTAATGATAGTAAGTTTTATTTATTAGTTTTATCAATCTTATATGTTTATATTTCAGATTACAATTAATGTTGTAATTTTAATAATTTTTTCTTTTTGTCTAATGACAAAGTGGAAGACACCTTACTCATATACACACCCATATGTATTTATATGATGAATCTATAGATAGATAGATAGATAGATAGATAGATAGATAGATAGATAGATAGATAGATAGATAGATACAGATGTGTGTGTGTGTGTGTGTGTGTGTGTGTGTGTGTGTGTGTGTGTGTGTGTGTGTGTGTGTGCAGTGTCCTCTTAAGTTATAGACACGCTGGGCAGTACTTATGTGTGTTGTGTGTGTTGTGTGTGTGTGTGTGTGTGTGTGTGTGTGTGTGTGTGTGTGTGTGTGTGTGTGTGTGTGTGTGTGTGTGTGTGTGTGTGTGTGTGTGTGTAAACTTTTCTATTACTCCCATGAAAAACTGGCCGGTTTCAAACAAAACAAAATATTTCTTTAGAATTTGAAAAATTCATATGCATTCTAAATACATATGTGTGTATGTATGTATGTATGTATGTATTTGTGTATGTTTATATGTATGTATGCATGTATGTATGTTTGCATGTATATATTTGCCAATCAGTCTCTTTCCTATATGTGTGTAAGTGTATGCATTTATCTAAGTATACATATAAGTATATGTGTATGTATGTGTGAGTGTGTGTGTGTCTATGTGTGTGTATGAATATATTTATGTATTTGTATATAGTGACAAGCTTGCATGTATATGCATAATCTCCGTATACACATGGATATAATTATATAAGTAATCGATTAATCACTATATTTACTCCATTTCTCAGTATGGATGTATATAAGCGGGTAACACATCTCTATTAGTGTTTGAATGTACCCACGCGCGCGCGCACTCACAATAAAAGAAACATGACTTCGTGTGCATGTCCGTCACAGCATTTTTCATCTACGAATGTGTATCTGTCTATCTTTCTACCCATCTATCTATCTATCTATCTATCTATCTATCTATCTCTCTGTCTATCTGTCTGTCTGTCTGTCAATCTATCTATTTATCTATCTATCTAGTTATATGTCTGTCTTTCAATCTAAATATTTATCCAGCTATTTATCTATCTACCCATGTCGGTCATTCTGTATACACACACACACATATTAAGATTAGATAGATAGATAGATAGATACATACATACATACATAGACAGATAGATAGATAGATAGACTAACAGACATGTAGACAGACATACACACTGACAGACAAGATAGATAGATAATGCACGTGCTTGTGTTGTGTGGGTGTTTGTCTATGTGTGATATGAGTGTGTGTGTGTATGGTGGGGGGGGGTGAGTGTGTGAGTGTGTATATGTGTGCATGTGTGATATGAGTGTGTGTGTGTGTGTGTGTGTGTGTAGCTTTGAGTGTGTGTGTGAGTGTATGTGTGTGTGAGTGGGTGTGTTTGTGTGTTTGTGTATGTTTGCATGAGTGTATGTATAATGTATGTGTGTGTGTGTGTGTGTGTGTGCATGTGTAAGTGTGTTTGTATGAGTGTGTGTGATGTGACAGTGTGGATGATGTGAGTGTATGTGTGTGTGTGTGTGTGTGTGTGTGTGTGTGTGTGTGTGTGTGTGTGTGTGTAGTTTTAACGCCTGCTTTGTTAACAGTACAAACGTTTATATTTAGTGTTACTTGATGAAACAACTCTACATAAATGTTGAATATGAATTCATTACAAATCAATAAGTCGCAGCGGAGGGTATGTTTTTCTACATATTTGGGTGTCTGCTTTGAATGATTTATGCCTAGGCTTGTGTTTGTATTTGTGTACGTGTATGTGTTTGTGTGCGTGTGTCTGTGTTTGTGCATATGTGCGTGTGTGTGAGCATGGGCCCGGGAACAGGGGGTGCAGGTGGTGCAAGTGCACCCCCTAGAATTTTTGCGGAGTGCAGAACAAAATTTGCAGCCCTACTTATTTTTCTCAGGTTTACAAAACAGTGAATAAAAAAGTGATGTGTAAAAAGTAGCTTGAAGTTAGGTTCCTTCTCAAAGAACAAATCACAAAAATAAATAACAGAATAAAAAACAAGACCTTGTTTGTATAAAATTTTGGACCTGGGTTTGCACCCCCTAAGCAAATTTTGTTCCTGAGCCAGTGTGTGTGAGTGTGAGTGTGAGTGTGAGTGTGTGTGTGTGTGTGTGTGTGTGTGTGTGTGTGTGTGTGTGTGTGTGTGTGTGTGTGTGTGTGCTTATGCTTACGTCGCTCTTGTTTATTAGGTCCTGTAAATAAACAACCCAGGTTTCACCAACCGTATTTAACGAAAGCTCAATGATTAAGAATAAAAGTACTACCCTGACATAAGCGCTAGTGTCCATATGATCTGACGACACCCATGCTGGCAGTGCCCCAGCATGGCCACTGTCCAATGAATAGATCCAGTACTATAAGAATATATATGCACGTGTGTTCTTGTATATTACATTATATTTTGCGGAGATGTACTTGCATAGCAAGTGACCTGATCTGAGATCGTGTGCTGGAACGAAAACAATTGCAGCGCGGAAGGTGTTTATAAGCCATTTAAAATAACACACAAAAACCGTTAGATTCACTTCAACATTTAAATTTAATTTGTCAAAATATTTTCGTCGCTTTGAGACCGCGACCTGTTCACTAACAAAATTCTGTGCAACACAGAATTTTGTCAGTGAACAGGTCGCGGTCTCAAAGCGACGAAAATATGGTTAAATTATATTTTATTATTGTTTTACTTCTCAGACCGTTTGGTCTTGTTTGTTCTGGTAGATTCTGTGAGAGCGGACAACAACTTGCTGTCAGAAGTCCCACAGGGTCTCACTCCGCATATAATAAGCTTTGATACTTGATTTTTAATTAATGTAAGAGACATTCAACACCCAAGTGCCAATCCCCAAATCCTAGCTATCCCCAGCGTCCACCTCATCTGATGCTCCTGTGACATATAAATGAAATCATTAATATTGATTTCGAATTTTGGCACAAGGTCAACAGTCTTGGTGTTGAGTGTTGTCGGTTGTATCGATCCTAGTATTCAACTGGTACTTATTTTATCGACCCCGAAAAAAAAAATGAAAGGTAACATCGACCTCGGCAGAATTTGAACTCAGAGGGTGACGATGGACGAAATACCGCTAAGCGTTTCGGAGAGTATTCTGGCCGGCAACTACTATAGATTACTTTCAGAGACCGCTGGCCAAGCAATGCTACCGAGGAGAACTACAGGTTCGAGATAAACTCCACAGACATGGCAGTACCGCCAGGTGGGACTGTTATTGGTGCGAGCAGAGCGACGGTACCACGCTGCATGCACCCATACAGTATGCTATTATTGTTGACTTGAGCGAACTATGTCGAACACCTGTCGTCACATCCTACTGTCGTCTGACTCCATCGTCAAGATTTCTGTACAACCCACCTTCAGCAAGGCAGGACGGGCGGTGTTCCGCTCTCTAGTTGCTACGGTAAAAGGGGATGTGTGGTGGGGGAGGTTGAAATGATTGAGGGTAGACACCTTCCTCTGCGGTCAAGACTTCATCAACTTTTTAAAGATCTACTTGGAAAGAAAAGTGTGGACGGAGAAAGAAGTGTCCTCTCCCAGGTGAATGTGGCTAAAATAGTTGGTGTGAATGGACTTACTCTAAGTATGCGCCTGTAGATTAGTGAACAACAGATCGGCGAGGGCTCATGCCCTTGCTGTTCAAGGCGATCCTAGATCGGTGGACTTCCTTGATTGGTCCTAGTTGAAGGATCTGTATCAGGACTGTATCATAGCTGTGTTCACTTATTTTGTTTGCTGTGTAAACATTTATCTCATTTTCCTTGCAGAATAGTTAGCACGCCAAACAAAATCCTTAGTTCAAACGCCACGGGGGCGGGGAGTCGACATCGCCTTTTTCTCCTTACGGGGTCGATAAAATAAGTACCAGTTGAAGCATTGGAATCGATATAATCGACTTAGCCCCCTCCCAGAAATTGCTGGTCTTGTGCCAAAATTTGAAACCATTGTTGTTGTTGTTGTTGTTGTTGTTGTTGTTGCAGTTGTCATTGTTACTGTTGTCAGATAGACAGACAGACAAACAGGTAGACAGGTGTAGATATATGTTCATTTTGTGCTACGAAAGTAATTAAAGAACGTCATAGGAAAAACTAATTGGAAAGAAATTGTGAGAAAGACATCATAAGTAAAAGTCGGCGGAATATTGGAATAGCTATCCTCCGAAGTCCTACACCTAGATTTTTGTCCTTCATTTCTTTAACATTTTTTTTTTCTCTTCCTGCATTTCATACAACGGGAATTGCGATTCTGAGTCCTATCCCCGACCAAATTTCCATTTTTTACATATGTACCCCGCTCATACACCCGTATCTTTTCATCTCTCTGAGATACAGGTTTTCAAGGAGCGACATTCTAAAAATCCATCAAAATGTCGTAAGGAAAATATCACAAGAGCCACGGAGAAAAAAAAGGAAAGAAACAGGAAAAAAATGTTACAAAGCGGTTACAAGAAATCTTCAAAGTATTATTAATTTAGCTGGTTCCTTGCTTTATTTAAAAGCTTTGTATAAAAATAAGCGATATAAATATTCGTTGGTTGCTTGGTTGGAGCGCTTCCAAAGTTCCCCCACATATGACTGCTGACCCCCTAGGTGTTAAATAAAACATTATTCCTTTCAAACGTAACTGTAATATCTACTATAATAATACTTTTGTGCTTTTCTCCGTCACAACACTTGAATGAGAAAGGAAAGGGTGATATATGAATTAAAAAGGAAGGAGCGACGGCAAACTGTGTGAGTGTATGTGTGTGTACGTAAGTGGAAGGTATGTGTGTGTGTGTGTGTGTGTGTGTGTGTGTGTGTGCGTGTGTGTGTGTGTGTGTGTGTGTGTGTGTGTGTGTGTGTGTGTGTGTGTGTGCAATGAAAGTGGGATGGTGAACATTCAACGCTGAAAAGAAAAATCAAACAGCGTTTCAACTCTGTGTGAGTATATGTGTGTGTATATTTGTGTGTATACAAGAGAAGTATGTGAGCGTTTGTATGTGTGAACCAGCGTTCTTCCAGTAACAAGCGATGATCGATATCACATCTTAAAAGACAACCACTAGATAACATTGACAAGGGTATTAATTTGTTTTACCATCCATATTTATACATAAATACTACAATGAGCCGTCAAGGGGGTCAGCTAGTGATTATATAAACTGCGTCGTAGTTATGTTACAATTCATGCACAGTTAGTTTCATAATGCTGGGACACCTTTTACTTGTTATTTACGATATGTTTGTTTTAATCCCTAGTTATTACGTCTAAAAGGGATTCTATCATGGTAAGACGCGCTGTACAATCAGTTTGTGACTTCAAATATTCTTTAGTTATCTTTCATCGTTTAATTTCCGACTTGGTACTGCGGCTACGGTGGGGTACCACCTTGAAGGGTTCAAACCAGGGGTACATTTTTTATCTATGGTCCCCTTTGATTATTACTTTATTCTGGTGGACCCGCAAAGCCATTCGATGTTTAGAAACCAGTTTTATAGAAACCTCTTTCAAAATTCCTGCTTTGTTTTTCGCACATTAACTTCTGTATGTTGAACTATGTAAAATGTCACAAATGGTAGACGGAAACTGAAAAAGGTCCGTCGTATATATATATATATATATATATATATATATATGTATGTGTCTGTGTTTGTATCCCTACATCGCTTGACAACCAATGCTGGTGTGTTTACGTCCCCGTGACTTAGCGATTCGGCTTTAAGGGAATGATAGAATAAGTACTAGGCTTACAAAGAATAAGTCCTGGGGTCGATTTGCTTGACTAAAGGCGGTGCTCCAGCATGGCAGCAGTCAAATGACTGAAACAGATAAAGGAGAAAATAAAATAAAAATATAAATTAAATGTAAGCTGAGAGATTCTCTTAGCCCGTTTGTCTTCGGACGGTTGATTTCTGTAATTATTATCAGTGCATTTTGGCGATCTAAATAAGAGTTTTGATTGTTATTTCCAGCAGGTAGACATACTTAGTATGTCCTTTGATTAATTTTAATCCTTCAGCTATTTAATGTTTCTTGGGGGCGGTGTCTGCAATCGCTTATATTATTGATTCTGTTATTATCATTTTTAAATTGTTACACTAGATAATAATAGAGTCAATCATATCTACATAAATTATTTTCTCGTGAATTATTTGCACCGTATTGAAATATATATATATATATATATATATATATATATATATATATATATATATATATATATATATATATATATATATATATATGTATATATATATATATATCGCGAATAAGCATACAAATTTTATGAAAACAAGCACAAGAGTACTGGTAATCTTGTTTGTTGCTCTTATAATTTTTTTTTATTTTGATTTTTGTTATCTTTGAGGCGGTTGAGTGTTTTTTTTCTTCTTTTAGTTACTTTATTTGTATGTGATAGTGTGATATGTTTCCGCTGACAGACAGCTATTACTGGGATAAACATTATCCCAAGGCTGCTGATCCGAAGTATATGTATGTGTGTGTGTACGTGCGCGCACACGCATCTGTGTTTCTACATATATGTATGCGCATATGTATATGTATGTGTATATATATATATATCTATATATATATATAGCAAGTATTTGTATGTCTTTGAGTGTGTACAGGAGAAATAAGGAAGGACAGACAGACAGGCACACAGATAGTTGCTCCACTATACGGCATGTTTAACACATTTCTACATTGGAAAGATATCAAAAGTTGATTTATATATGTGTGTGTGTGTGTGCGCGTATATATATATATATATATATATATATAGATAGATAGATAGATAGATAGATAGATAGATAGATAGATAGATAGATAGATAGATAGACACACACACTGTGTGGTTGTGTGTGTGTGTGTGTGTGTGTGTGTGTGTGTGTGTGTGTGTGTGTGTGTGTGTGTGTGTGTGTGTGTGTGTGTGTGTACGTGCACGTGCGCACGCGCGTGTGACGAGTTTCTTTGTAAAGTTCCTCAGAACTGACTGCCTGAATTACTGACACTTGTTGGTAAGGCGAGGGAAGTTGATAGAATAGCTACAATTTTCTCTGTGGCAGTGGGAAGTTAATAAACTATCAGATCTGTGTGCTTGTAAGAACTGATTGTTGGCTCTGTGTGGTTGTTGCAGATGGCGTCGTCGGCGGCGGCATTTGTTGTGGTGCTAGTGGTGGTGGTGGTGATGGTTAGGATGGTCGTGGAAGTAGTTGTGGCGGTGGTGTGTCGGCGGCGTTTAGTTATCCTCAGAAATCTGTGATCCAAATAGTTCCTATTTGTGACCATCTTGTCTACGTTTGTGTGTGTGTGTGTGTATATATATATATATATATATATATATATATATATATATATATATGCTGGTGTGTTTACGTCCCCGTAACTTAGCGGTTCGGCAAAAACAGACCGATAGAATAAGTACTAGGCTTCCAAAGAATAAGTCCTGGGGTCGATTTGCTCGACTTAAGGCGGTGCTCCAGCATGGCCGTAGTCAAATGACTGAAACAAGTAAAAGATTAAAGAGTAAAGAGTAATATAAATATATATACTCTTGTTTATTGATTTGCCTTTAGGTTTTAACTGCTAACGTGCCACTTACTTTATAATGTATTTAATATATCATTATTATTATTATTATTATTATTATTATTATTATTATTATTATTATTATTATTATTATTATGATTATTATTGTTATATAAAGAAATAATTAAGATTCAGTTGAATTAGGTACTATGTTGAGGCGCCAAGTCAGTCCGGTATTATTCGAACAGCTCGAAGTAAGGTAAATAAAAACGCAAATAAGTAACAAGAATGTTCAGGTATTAGAGCATTACCGCCGTTTTAGGCGACTCCATTTAATCGATCAATATGATGTCCAGGTATTAGTGCTTTACGGCCGTTTCAGGCAACTCCGTTTAATCGCTCAATGCAAGCATTGAGTGATTAAATGTTCCTGTAGCATAGCAGTTCGGAAAAAAAAACAAAAAAAAAAACGATAGAATATGAACTAGGCATGAAAACAATGTACTGGAGTCAATTCATTCGACTTCAAGGCAGTGCCCCAGCATGGCCACAGTCTAATAACTGAAACAAATAAAAGATTAAAAAGTATATAAATATATTATCACATATTATCAATAATAATATCCTTATATATACACACACACACACAACACACACAGATATTCTTCGAAACGCATTTGTTAGAATAGGGGTAGCTGATGAAGGAAAATGTTCTCTATGTGGCCTGTGTGTGTTCTGTACTCTGGTTATTATTATTTTTTTTGTCTACGTTTTGTTTGCAATGTCCTGTACCCAGATATGCACCGATATATACAGGTAGACGTAGGTATGCACATACCTGTACGTATATATGCATATACTCATTTATTATTTGTTATATAAATATATATATATATATATATATATATATATATATATATAGAGAGAGAGAGAGAGAGAGAGAGAGAGAGAGAGAGAGAGAGAGAGAGAGAGAGAGAGAGAGAGAGAGTTGGGCGTAAGTCTGTTAATCTGTTGATCGTTAATTAATGAAGTTAACAGTTTCGTTAACGATTTTAACTTTTAAGTGAACTTTGAAAATCGTTATCGGACTAATTAACTTTCGTTGCATTTAGCTTCCGTTAACTCAAGTCCGCTAATCCTAAAATTTCATAAAAACCGGTAAACGTTTAAAAGTTTCTATTGTTTTCTGATTGTCTTAGCGTATTTAATATTGTACACGTCATTTTTTTCAAGCCCGATATAACGCTACTTAGTATTATAAATAACTTGTAGGAATTCATTTGGCCCTGCCTGAATTTGAAACCAAATCCACCCACTTGTTGCTTGCAAAGACAGCGGGAAATTTCTTTGTCCTGTCAAGAGGGAACAGTGATTGATGTGTTTTCACTTGATCCGTGACCTTGCTGAGGGAGATGTCAACAGGGAAAATATTGACTTCCATAAAGTGGAAAAATTAATGGAAGGTAAAGAGTTGGTAAATATTTCGGCGTGAAGTATCCAAAAAGTATCTTTTTTTTTGGGGGGGGGGGGGAAGTTATGAGGCAACAAAATCGGTGGATTAATAAACTGCAGTTATGCCTTTCTTCAATAAAAGTTTACGTTAACGGATTAACGATCAACGAAGTTAACTTTTTGGTTAACAGATTAACGATTAATGAAGTTAACTTTTTGATGTACGGTGCTCACCTCTGTATATATATATATATATCGTTTTTTCAGGCTGTGGAGAAATGGCTCTCCTTACTTTCTACAAGGCCTTAACTCTGCCACCTACATTGAGGTCCTGGAAATAATTGTTAAGGATAGATAGTGTATGCAATAGAAGGCCATATGTGTTTTAGTAAGATTCTGCACTATCACACACAGCTCTAGTAACACAGAGATGGATGGCTGAAAATTTTCATGATTACATAGCTCCTAACATTTGGCTTCCTTATTCTCCAGATCTCAATCCATTGGATTTTTAAAGTGGTGAAGCGTTGTTGAGAGAGAGGTCAATGGACACGCCCATATCACCAAAGTTTCTTTGAAAGCTGCCATAGTCAGAGTAATGTTCAAAATGAACTAGGACCACTTGATTCGAGTATGCAGATGATTTAGATTTCATATAGAAGCAGTTGTTGAAGCTGAAGGTAGCTTTATTGAATAACACTATAGAAAAGAATGTTTATTTTTATCCTCATAACATTTTTTGATAAATAAAGTTATTATCTGTTATACATCTTTTTTTTTTATAGACATAAATCTGTTTTCAAATATGTTACACACCCTCTGTGTGTGTGTATATATATATATATATATATATATATATATATATATATATATATATATATATAATGCCCACCCCCATCGCTCAAGCTCGACATTATGATGAAAGTACTGTTGTTTCCTCTGTTTCCGTCTCTAGATTACGATCCCGTCCACGCCACACACCTCCGTTCCCAGGTCTACCGTCCCCCCCCTTTTTTTAATGTCGCCCTTTTACTATTATGCGTTCCCTATTCTATAATTTAATGTTTCCTATAATTTTAACTATTTTCTCAGTCACTCATCCATGAAGACAGTGACATGCATGTATATATACATACACACACACGCACACACACACACACACACACACACACACACACACACACGCACATACACACACATAATATATATATACACACACATATGCACCTACATATACATGTATATAATATACACACACACACACGTATATGTGTATTTATGTATATATGTATGTTATCTATGATCGCTAGCTTGACAAAACATTTTTTTGGTTCGCTCCATTGCTTTTCAGGAACTAACGATTATGGATTAAATATTTTATTAACTCTCAGATTTCGCTCCAACATGGCGATACTAATAACAAATCATTGGAACCCAATATGCTTATGCTTTAGAGCAGTAGTTCTCGACACTTTATTTGATTATTATTTTGTTCTGGTGGACTCCCATATCCATTCGATGCTTATACATTGGTTTTGTAGGTTCTTCTTTCAAAATCCCTACTTGCTTTTTTTTTTTTTTTTACACTTTCACTTGTATTGTTTGAATTGTGTATAATATTAGGGAAAGAAACCATGCTGTTTTTTTTTTCTCTTAATTACTGCATAGGCGCAGGAGTGACTGTGTGGTAAGAAGCTTGCTTATCAACCATATGGTTCCGGGTTCAGTCTCCTTGGGGTAAATGTCTCCTACTGTAGCCTCGGGTCGACCAAAGCCTTGTGAGTGGATTTGGTAGACGGAAACTGAAAGCTCGTCGTATATATATATATATATATATATATATATATATAAATGAATACAAAAAATGGGACAAGAACGCAAAACATCCAGATAGCTAGATGATACAAAAAAACGGGCAACAAGACATCCAGACAGATCATACAAAAGAGGGACAAGAAAAAACACGGACGGGTCATTCGAAGTTTTCATTCTTCAGTCGAGTTGCAGATTATCTTTGCAATTTCGGCTGGTTATACTCGAGATTGCTCCAATCAGGCCAGCCCTAAGGAAAAACTAAGCTATGAGCATTAAATTCCTTGGAAGAAAGCAGCGAATGTATACGAAAACAGGGACGAAAAAAAAACGGAGAAATGTTACACAAATGCAAATGCCAATAACAGGACATAACAACAGGTGTCTTTTGACTAAAGACGAATTATGACGACTGTTTCAACGAGGTCGTGTATTGTCCTTACCTTCGAAACGTGGAGAAGATGAAACAGGGACAACTGATGAAGGTATATATTCAATTTAAAAAAGGTAAAATCGGACAGAACTTAAGGGATGTATGTTTGTATATATATATATATATATATATATATATATATAACGTGAGAGAGTTAGGGGTTGGGGGTTCAACCCACTAAGGGATAGTATCTATCCAGTATACTGTTGGGAGGGTACCCAATTGTTGCTACACTAGTGCTATACTAAGTGCAATCAATGGGAGCGGGTAAAAGTGGAGGTTTTACCCCAAATTTGTATAACAATTAGAAAATGGAGGATAATATGCTGAACCCAACTACTTGCAGACGGTGTATCCCGTTGAATTCATTAATTTAATTCATAGCAAAAGTGACAAAAAAAGAAAGAAAAAGAAAGAAAGAACCAAAGCACAGGTGTCTATGGCAGACTATGTTATTTTGCCAACCTGGTTTGCATATAGAAGTACAAAGTACATAAGGAATTAGAGGATGAACAGAAGTTTAATCTTACAGCTGCTTCGGCCTAGTTTTAGCAAGCCCCATTCTATCCGAATATTCCTTTCCGGAGTGATTATCGGATGACATTTTGAAATGGGGTTACATGCCCGAACCGCTAGGCCTCTTCAGAGATTCACAAAGGGTTTCATACAAATGTAGAGCAAGAGGTAAAAACAGAGGTGTGGTAGAGACCAGAAGAAAAACAACAGCAAAAATAAGATAGAAATAAAAATAAAAAATAAAATTAAAATCAAAATCAAAAATTTTTATTTTTATTTTGATTTTGATTTTAATTCTATTTTTTATTTTTATTTCTATCTTATCTTTGCTGTTGTTTTTCTTCTGGTCTCTACCACACCTCTGTTTTTACCTCTTGCTCTACATTTGTATGAAACCCTTTGTGAATCTCTGAAGAGACCTAGCGGTTCGGGCATGTAACCCCATTTCAAAATGTCATCCGATAATCACTCCGGAAAGGAATATTCGGATAGAATGGGGCTTGCTAAACTTGGCCGAAACAGCTGTAAGATTAAACTTCTGTTCATCCTCTAATTCCTTATGTACTTTATACTTCTATATGCAAACCAGGTTGGCAAAATAACATAGTCTGCCATAGACACCTGTGCTTTGGTTCTTTCTTTCTTTTTCTTTCTTTTTTTGTCACTTTTGCTATGAATTAAATTAATGAATTCAACGGGATACACCGTCTGCAAGTAGTTGGGTTCAGCATATTATCCTCCATTTTCTAATTGTTTTATATATATATATATATATATATATATATATATATATATATATATATATATATATATATATATATATATATATATGTTTGTGTGTATATATACATATATATATATATATATGTATATATATATATATATATATATATATATATATATATGTTTGTATATATATATGTATATATATATATATGTGTGTGTGTGTGTGTACGTGTGTGCATGTGTGTGTATGTGTGTGTGCGTGTGCGTTTGTCTGTCCACTCGAGCAACTGTATATACAATACACACATGCTCATGCAAACAAACTCACACTCGCACGCTCACAAGCACACATACATAGACACACCACACACACACACACACACACACATACACACATACACCATAAAAACGCACTCTTTTGCACTAATTCCCCTCACACACACAAAAAGTGCAACGAAAGGAGAGCTAATTTGAATCCCAGTATTTCCTTCGCCGTTTCCTGTTAACATAAAAATTGAAATG
This sequence comes from Octopus bimaculoides, assembly GCF_046866305.1. Classification (NCBI taxonomy): domain Eukaryota; kingdom Metazoa; phylum Mollusca; class Cephalopoda; order Octopoda; family Octopodidae; genus Octopus; species Octopus bimaculoides. Next base: position 22,868,300 of record NC_142934.1, on the reverse strand, counting down.
TTTTCAGATTTAATACATTTGACCGAATATTCTGAAAAGAAAAACAAAAACAATCCACTGGAATTATACATACTAAGCGAAATAATCAGAATATATCATTATGTAGGCATATATCTATATCTATCTATCTATCTATCTATCTATCTATCTATCTATCTATCTATCTATCTATTTATATCCATACGTACACACTCACACACGCACACACATATATACATACTTACATACTTGCATACATCTATGCATATACATGTTCATACATACATATACACACACAAATATAGATTTTTTGCATATATATAAATACATATATACATACACACACACACACACAAACACATCCCCACATATATATGTACATACATACATACATACATACATACATACATACATACATACATACTTACATATTGAATATACATACATGTCGAGCCATATATTACTGGTTATAAAATATAACTGGTCAGAATGTTGCCGACTACTTCGCGCCGACTAATGCACTTAGCAATATTGACAACTCTTGAGACATGCTGGCCGGAAGCTCATAGCCTTTTTAAAGCTGGAAATATATATATATATATATATATATATATATATATATATATATATATATATATATATATATATATATATATATATATATATATATATATATATATATATATGATAATGGTTGGGGCGGTGTTAGTAAAAAAGAACTGGAACAAAATGTAGCTATAAGCTATAACTTTTCTGGTGTGTAGACTTGTTTCCTATGGATCGATGTTTGCTACGGTTGAAGAGTGTCACTTTTGTGTGAGTACATGTTTGTTGTTCCCTAAGAAGATCACGTAGCCGAAACGTATTTCCATTCATGAGTGGGGCATCCAAATATTTCGCTTTTTTAGTTCAAAAAAGCACCTGGATCATGTGACGTTTTTAGAATGATCTGCCAAATAAAAGCTTACAACAAGTTCTTGCTTTCAGATATGGTCCAGGCTAGTCCAACAATTTCCAGATGACTTTCTAAGGTGTTCCATCCTCTTTTAATTCTCACGTGTAACTGGCTAACGTTGCAACGTTGTACCTTTCCCAGTCTCTAAAAGAGTATCTGTGATTATTGAGCCTGACCTTAAAGTGAGCCTATGTTGATTCAACATATTTCTATGTTTATGTGTGTTTGTGTGCATGTGTGTGTATGTGTGCTTGTGTGTGTCCATGTGTGTGTGCGTGTGTGTGTGTGCATATGTGTGTGTTATGTGTGTGTATAGCGTGTGTTTTTGTTGTTGGAAGTCACCACTCCTGCTTGTGCCTGTGTGTTGCATTGACCATTGACCATTCACCGGGGACTCACTTTAAACTGTACATCATGACAGTGCTTGGAGCGTTGAGGTATCAGTGCACAACTGAAAAGGATCCTGACATTATGCTTATTAAATATGATCCTGTAGCTATGGTCCTGTGTCAAATGATTAAATACTAATCTAATAAAGGCCTTTCCCACGCAGATTTTCACGCCCAGTGAGAAAGGTGGGGCACGCCAAGGCACATTACGATGGTGTTTTCCCTGTGTGTGTGTATGTATATATATATACTTGGAAATGGATGCGTGGGGTTCAATCAAATAATAATATAAATAATATATATATACATGCATACGTGTGTGGAGTAGATGGACAGCCGACAACTGACGAAAGGTCGTTCTTTATGTTAATTGTCCTGTTTTCCATTTGTTTCTCCCATTGTTTGCGAATATATACACAAATTACATGTGAAATATGAGGATATTGTAATAAAGATATTAAGTTTATGTAACTTGTTTTTGAGTTGGTTTTATGTAGCGTCGTACAATCGTTAGTTACAACAAGTGAATTATGCACTGTACGTCTTATGTTCGGCATCGGTTGTTCCTTATTATATTAGTTAATGATGGATCTCTGTCGGTTTTAACGATGCATATGCTTATGCAGTTGTTTGATCATGTGTATGCGACCGATATTTCACAGACATGCCTGTATTAATGTAAGTAATACTCCATGTAGAATCAGCATGAAAAACAATCCAACAGTCTTCCTTCCACACAGCTTCCGCCAACCGAATTTAATTCATACAGGATGGGTTGATGGCGGGAGGGTTTGATGGTCGTAAAACGATGCCGAAGATACAACGCTGTGAGATCGAATCCGAGTGCTCGTCATTGCGAAGCAAATTTCTTTTTTAACAATTTGGTCGTACTGCATCCAGTGCATACACACACACACACACACACACACACACACACACACACACACACACACACACACACACACATACACACATACACACACACATACATACACACTGGTAGTTAGTGCAGTGTCTAAATAACCACGTACCCAGAATGTTTATTTCAGTAATCGGATCACTGGCCAAACAACCCGTCGGCATGGGTATCCACCCAGCACCGCCACCAGCTGCCAAAGTACCATAGCAACAGCAAACATGGAACTGAGCTTGAGATTCATCACATTTAAAACCAAGAGAAGTCCTTGAATTATATAAGCACGTAGGTCTGTGTATGTGTGTGTATAGATTAATGTGTGTATATATTTGTGTGTTTGTGTATATGAGAGAGAAAGAGGAGAGAGAGTGTGTGTGCGCGCGTGCGTGTATGCATGTTGATATATCTGTAAGCGTACGTAAATGTGTGTATATATATATATATATATATATATATATATATATATATATAACATACGCACAGACACAGTACGTAGTTTCATATAACACACATTACACATACTGAGGTACATATAACATATATATATATATATATATATATATATATATATATATATTTATATATATATATATATATATATATATATATATTAATAGTTATCGCCAAGCCAACATGGCAGTCCCAAAATTAGGACGAAAGCTGCCGTGAATTAGCTCCAAGAAGCCATCGCCTCTAGCTAGCTATGTGACACACGAAACCTGTGTCCTTTATAACCTTCGAACAGGGGAGGTCAGCAGCTTCCCCTTGCTGGTTTGGCATCTGCAGACTAGACTAGTTTCAGGGTGTTGCCCCTTGTCAATGCAGAGCAGCCAAGCTCCAGCCAGGCGGCGCTACTGACTGTCTGTTCGAAGGTTATTTATCTAATTTCAGTGGAATCTATCCACTGGTTTTCAGAAATAGAGTTATTAATATTTCTAAGTCTCTCTAAAGGAGACTACGGCAGCGGTACTGGAAATTAATAGTTATCGCCAAGCCAACATGGCAGTCCCAAAATTAGGACGAAAGCTGCCGTGACACAGGTTTCGTGTGTCACATAGCTAGCTAGAGACGATGGCTTCTTTTATTTGTTTCAGTCATTTGACCGCGGCCATACTGGAGCACCGTCTGTAGTCGAACAAATCGACCCCAGAACTTATTCTTTGTAAGCCATCGGTTGTCAAGCGATACATATGCATGCATACATACATACATACATACATACATACATACATACATACATAGCAATGGTATGATGGTATGTAATACAATGGTTACGGTGATGGTATGATGGTAAGTGACGGTAATGGTATGATGGTTTGCCATGGTAATAGTATGTGTTGAGAGAATAATGGCACATGATGGTGATGATATGATGGCAGGCGGCGGTGGTGTGAATGTGAATGATGGTATGATGGCATGTAATAATAATAGTCTGGTGGTATATGACGGGGATAGTATACATACATACACCGCATACATACATACAAACACGTGTGTGTATATGTGCGTGTGCTTATGTATGCGTAAGTGCGTACGTGCAGCCTAAGACACAGAAAAAAAAAGCAATGAAAGGAAAAATTCAATGTAATCAAAATTGATGGAAAATTGGTTGCAAAAAATGCATATTAAAAACATAAAACGTCAAGAATAACTAGGAATAAATTAACGTGATCTAAATTTCTGTGGAACGGAATTCGTTCGGAGGAATTAAATAGTTGAACTTATTTCAAGACTACTGACTTCTGTGACCATTCTCTCTTATTCAATCGATAAACATGGAACGGTCTGTACTCTGCAACAGAGACCCAAATATTGATCACTTTTCGACTGAGGTTGGGGATTGTGGAAGGGGAAAGAATTGATCTTGTGGGTAGGCTAAAATATGTGTGTGTGTACGTGCGTGTGTGTGTGTGTGTGTGTGTGTGTGTGTGTGTGTGTGTGTGTATAATATGTATATATAATACTTATATCTAAACAAATAGTTATATACATATCTATACATACGCACACTCACATATATATATATATATATGTGTGTGTGTGTGTGTGTGTGTATGTGTGTGTGTATATATATATATATATATATATATATATATATATATATATGTATATATATATATATATACATGTATATATATATATATATATATATATATATATATATATATATATATATATATATATATATATATATCGCTATATAAGTATATATATATATATATATATATATATATATATATATATATATATATATATATATCTGCACACGTATGTGTGTGTGTGTGTGTATGTATATTATACTGTTGTTGTTTTATAGTTGTGATTCCATTGACTTCGACCCGCCCACTTTTATTTTTGGCAAATAGTTGTCGTGTCTTGTCCTTTCATAGAATGCTCGTTCATTAGGTGTCTTTTTGTTTGTTTTTTGGCTTTTTGTCTTTTTGTTTTTTATTGTGTTTCGTCTCTCGTACTTAACTACATGAATATTTCTAATGTGTGTGTGTTGGTGTAGTGTCTAATAGTTCCCACTGACTTCTGCGTATGTGGGAAGCCCTGCTTAATACTGCGTGTATGTGTAATATACGTGTGTGTCATGGTTCCAAATGGTGACACAAAGTTTACAGTTTTAGAGGGGAGGGTAAATCGATTACATCGACCTCAGTACTTGACTGCCACTTATTTTAGGGACCCAGAGAGGATGGAAAGCAAAGTCCGCTCTAGCGAAATTTGAACTCAGACAGAAGAAATACCACTTAGCATTTTGCCTGGCGCGCCAATGCTATCAGCTCGTCACCCTCTATGAGCGTGTATGTATATATATATATATATATAGATAGATAGATAGATAGATAGATAGATAGATAGATAGATAGATAGATAGATAGATAGATACATGCATACATACATACATACATACATACATACATACATACATACATGTGCGCATCTGTGAGTATGTATGAGAGAATGTGAATGTGCTTTATATATCTTCCCAAACCTGATAGACTTGTAGGAAACATGACATATACATGTGTGCGCGTGTGTGTGTGTGTGTGTGTGTGTGTGTGTGTGTGTGTGTGTGTGTGTGTGTGTGTGTGTGCATGCGTTTGTGTCTGTGTGTATCTGTGTGTATGTATGTACATGCATACACACACACACACACACATATATATATATATATATATATATATATATATATATATATATATATATATATATATATTATGCATAAACGAGATATTCGCACATATATATAACTACACACATACAATTACTACTACTACTACTACTACTACTACTACTACTACTTATATTTTACTATTGAAGTGATTATTTCCCAGTCATCCTCACAACGACTACAATCGCTTTCAGCATTACCATCAAACCCTCATAGCACGTGCCAAATTACTATCATACCACCACCCTCCAATGCCACGTAACGTCATAACATCAACGCATCAGACTGTCATACCATCAGATCAACATACCACCGCCTCATATACCATCATCATATCATCGCCATCACATATCTTCGTACTTTTGCCATGATACTTCCTCACATACCATCATACCACCATCATACCATCCTAATCACATACCCTCGTACCACTGCTATCATATGTCATTATACCATGATACCATCACCGTCACCATTCCACCATGACTCTTCATTGCATACCATCAAAACTATCCCCATCACACCATCATATTATCTCCGTCATATACCATCATACCATTATTATTATATGCCATCATACTATCATATACATTCACACCACTGCCACCTGCCATCATATCACCACCATCATATGCCATTATTCCATCAACACATAATATTACCATTGAATTCCGTCATACCATTCCCGTCACCTACCATCATACCATCACTGTAACCATTGTATTACATACCATCATACCATTGCTATCATATGCCATCATACCATGATAACATCACCGTCAACATACCATCATACCTCATCATTACGTACCATCAAATCATCAGACTGCTACACCATCCCCATCATATACCATCTTACCATTATTATTACATACTATCATCTCATACTAGTAGTGCTATCAGAACTATTAGTGTCACCTCTGTCTGGGTTAGTAACTATAGCAACTACCATTGTGCACGACTACTCCCTACTACCACCAACGAAACAACAATATACCATTAATATTTTCGCCGTCACCATTACCACTTTGTCCTCAGCCACCACCATGACAATATAATCAACACGTAGTCTCTATGTGCTCTCTCATTCCGATAGAAATAGTTGTCAAATGGTACTTGGATTATACTCAACCGTTTTAAATATACAATGCCCGAAAGAAAAAAAAGCCATGGTCATCGGTCTATGCAATCTGAGGTGACCTGAGGTTAAATAACAACAATCAATCATAGAGTCTCTATCTAGTCGCTCGATCTGCTCGAAATAATAGCAAACTCTTCTTGAATTTCAACACACGTACACGGAGACATACACCTCTGTCATACAATACCATCACTAAATACGAAGATTAAAATGGAGAAATATTTCCATTATATTGTTATTTGCTTGATTCTTATCTTGTATTCTTCAATTGTAATTCTGTTGTCTGCAATGTTTTTGTTTTTGCTTTTTCATTATCGAAAATGTCTTTCTCTTACAGACATAGTGCTTTGGTGGGAAGCCAAATGCTTTCTATTGGATATACGCCATTTTGCTATCTTATTATTTAAAAACCCTGCTGTGCTTAAATAACTAACTAACTCTATTTTCCTCGGCTAAAGTGAAGGAGACTCTAAGTATTAAATTCATCTACGAGAAATAGCTGTAAAATTTCTTCTAAACCATACTCTTAAAGATTTAAAACTGATGGACAGTTAGATATTGCATGGCACAAATGTACAATAACACAAGATGTTCATGGCTTAACGTATTGAGGTAAAAGTTTCTATGCTCAAGAATGACTTGGGGTTAGATACAACTATACGTATCAATTGGCGGGCATTGTAGGCAGAACGTAAATTGCAGAAAGATGTGTGTTGCGACATTCGCTCCGCTGCTTGGCGTTCTGAGTTCACATCAAGTCATGATCGACTTTGCCTTTCATCCTTTCGTAGCCGATGCGGTGAAATAAAAGACCAATTAAGTCCTAAAGTCAATGGTATTGAATGGTACTGGCTATCCACTTCCCCTCAGAACTGTTGGCCTTGAATCAAAATTAGAAACCATTATTATTGCTATTATTTATAAATCAGCTACAAGCGTGTATGTATGCATATACACACGCATGCACGCGCGCGCGCGTATGCACAGATATGGATTCAACATGTGCAACCGTTAGTCCAGACACGTTTTTCTCTCCTTTTTTTACCCTTTGCCATCTGTTTTCATTCCTCATTCCTTTCTGCAAAGGAGCATAGGCTCGAAACATCAAAGACTCTTTCATTTCTCTTGAGCGTCATACAAAATACTGTATGCGTTAGCAATCAAATGGTGAGAACAAAGTACGGTGGGGGGGGGGGGGGGGCAACAAAAACGTGTAAGACTCAGAATACAAATTCAAAACAGAATTGAAATGAAGAGAAATCTCCCTTCATCAGCTGTTGATCAAGGGATAATGCCGATTTCTGTACAATTGGACAGTATCACTGCCTCTAGTGTATAATGCTGAAAACTTTGAGCAAGAAAATAATCTTATGTTCTGTTCTGTTCTGCTTCGGACAAAACAGCGTGAAAAAAAGAAAATTGAGTTTAGTGTAACAAAGTATATATATATATATATATATCCCACAATATAGATTTTTCTTCTCCGAAACCATGCCATGCTGGAAATAAACAGAAATCTCCCCTCATCAACTGTCGATCAGGGGATAATGTCGATTTCTGTACAATTGGACAGTACCACTGTCTCTAGTGTATAATGATGAAAACTTTGAGCAAGTAAAGAATCTTATGTTCTGTTCTGTTCTGCTTCAGACAAAACAGCGTGACAAAAGGAAAATTCAGTTTAATGTAACAAAGTATATATATATATATATATATATATATATATATATATATATATATATATATATATATATATATATCCCACAATATAGATTTTTCTTCTCCGAAACCATGCCATGCAGGAATTCTCTCTTTCACCCCATCGTTTATATTTTATCCGCAGTTGTCCACTTGCAGAGTTTTTCTAAAACAAATTCAACCAAGCTGATCTCAACGGCACCAGAAATAATGCACAGGCCACAACCACTTTTTTCTGAACAAGACTGATTTATATATTCACATTAATTCAGTCTTCAAATGGATTACATACATACATACATACATATATATATATATATATATATATATATATATATATACATACATATACGTATATACATACTTACATATACATGTATATGAGTGTCGCACACACACACACACATACACACACACATACAAACAGACTCACATGATTGCTCGTTATATAGGCTTGTGCAGTTTGCTACATTAAACATACCCGGAATACAGGACTAAATCCTTAACGTGAAATGAAAACAATATTTATTATCAATAGCAACTGTTTACTTCGAAGTTTCGCGATACTTAGCGGCCAAAGTAAACAATGATTATTGATATGTATACATGTGTGTG
>NC_142934.1:22844429-22854429 GCF_046866305.1 Octopus bimaculoides | reverse complement strand
GGGGCTTTTCTTGCCATCGTTTTATCATGGTCCGTTGCTGTTCTAGTTTTAGTTTGGATTTCATTTGTTTTATAGCTCTTCTTCTTCTTCTTCTTCTTCTTCTTCTTCTTCTTCTTCTTCTTCTTCTTCTTCTTCTTCTTCTTCTTCTTCTTCTTCTTCTTCTTCTTCTTCTTCATTAGGGAGTATGATTTCTTTATTATTATTATTATTATTATTATTATTATTATTATTATTATTATTATTATTATTATTATAGAGTGAGAGAGCAGTGCATGCCATCAAAGTGACACTGGGGTAAAATATACGAAGCCCAGTGTACCCATCATGACTACCCGTCTGATAAGGGCACACCAGGCACATGCATCACAACCATATGTCCGCAACACAGTGATCTCATATCAAGATAAACAGCGCATGACCTTGAAGGTGGGGCCCACTTAGAATTTTCTTCACGTCGAGTAGCCCATCCCGCTCAAATAGTCCTTGAATAAGGGTTGTTCAAGGATGATGAACGAAACACCCATGTTTTCAGAGGTGAATTATTCGAGCTTCAAAGAATTCCTCTCAACACATGGCTATGATGCTCCCCCACTACTTCTGCTCGTGGTCAGAGATGCACATATCGTCACCCACCAAAGGACATGCTCAACTGGTTAAAGTCAAACAACTGACAAGCTAATCTGTGGTATTGAGCAGAATATTTGCTGTAGCCCATCTTTTATACCAAGACAAAATATGTACATGATAATATTTCCAATCAGTTAAGATCAGAAGCCAGTGTCTATTTAATTGGTGTCGCAGTTGCTGTTTTATCCCAAAGTCAATTTTGATCTCGCAGAGCAATGATCAAAGACGTTGTACCCGTGTTCATCCCTTTTCTATTAAATAAAAAAAGATGTAATTTTATCTAGATAGTAATATCTTATTCTATGTGTCCATCCTGTATTTAAAAATACTGTAGAGTTTAATTTGAAAGATATTTAGTTCAAATTTCTAGTTTGCCCAAAAGTTAGCTGCTTAACTCTAGGTAACCATTGTTTAAACAGTTCTCTGATCAAAAGAAGTCCAACCATGACCATCCTGTAATTTCCTTGTTTACAAGGAACCCGAGATCCCATTAACCAGCGTGTTCTATTTTTCTTTTTCTATGTGATTGTATGATTTGAGAGGGATTCGGTTGTTATTTCGAGCAAGTGAGCTACCACGTAAAGGGTCTTACCTTGGACTATGGAGATGCAGTTGTTAGTTTTACTTTTATGTTTGTTGCTACTCTTTCTACTACTACAACAGCTACTGCTGCTGCTACTGCCCATAGTAGTAGCGGTAACCATATCACCAAATATTTCAAACGCAACGCTGTTTAACCAACGGCACAGATAAATTCAGTTTTAGAGGAAGTAATGTTTCCCTAACGAAAAATTTAGAACAATTCACTTGTAATTCCGCAAGGCGATACTACAGCCAGGTGTTTCGGAATGTAATAAGCTCTGTTTATTACAAGTGTGTAAGTATGTAATATATTTAAAAAACATCCTGCCGGAAATAGTTCTTGTGCAGTTCATACAATTGATTTTACATGCACAATGCTTTTAGGTTTTTAAAAATCTAGCAATATGGAACTATTTTGTAGTAGCGCTGTTGAACTTTTCATTATACATAGTTGAAAGACTCTGTTGAAATTAGCCATTATCTTGAAGTGATTTCACCCCACCACACCCTCACAATATATATATGTATATATATATATATATATATATATATATATATATATATATATATATATATATATATATATATATATATATATATATTACCATAAGAGAAAATTTTCTCTACAGTAACGGCAATGAATTTGCCTTTGCGCAGTTGAAATATGTCACAAACATATTTAATTAATCTAAACTTTGCATAGATAGATAGATAGATAGATAGATATGTACGTACATACATACATACATACATACATACATACATACTCGTATGTATATAATTATATGCACGACATGTTACCTACCGGTGAGTTTGGGACTCAGTAATTGGTTCCATATTATACCCTTATATCTTACACGCTGTGAATTCGAACATTAAATTGAAGGGTGGGCTAAAGAGCAGATCCCAAGCCGCATCGTATAAGAAATGCAGAAAACATTGGTATTCTTACTGCTTGTATATACTATAAGCCGGCGACTCATTCCCTCGGTACTTCACCCCAACACAATACAAAGTTTTAGATATGGTAAGGCCTTACATACGCCGTTTAAATGTGCTATGCCCTTATTACAATGGATAATGATGAAAGAATCAGCATCACGTGAGTGTGTGCGTGGGTGTGTATGAGAGAGAGAAAGAGAGAAAGAGAGCGTGCATGTGTGCATGTGTGTGTGTACGCATTCGTGCGCCTTCTCACAATCTAAAATCGCCTTTCAATATCTCAAAATTTTTTATTCCTTACAATGTTGTCATAATTTATATTTAATTAATGATTTTAACCCAGTTAATATAATTAACACAAGAAATGAGAATCAAGTATTTTTTTTTTAAATTCTGGGTTTTCGATATTATATGATTTGGCTTAAATATCGATTCCTAGTAAATTTTTATTATCTTTCTTCTCTGTTGATAATTACTAAACAGGGCTACCACAAGATTACCTATCATAGGTTCGTACTATGCCCAGTGTCTATAAACTTACAGGGCCACTACTGGGTTACCTCATGACTAAACCAAACTCTATATTTATAGACCAGAATTTCTCTGATGTCCGAACTCACAGCGTGTAAACTATAAGAATTTTTACTTGAAATATATTTCATGCCTCTTGGAATATATTTCATGTCTCAAGATACCCTTACATAAAAAATATATTAAATATATTTATTAATAAAAGAGTTCTGTAATTTGTTTGAAGTCTTGCAATATGTAAATTATATACATAGTTTTTTGGAAGACAATTTCAGTCGGATGAAAGACAAAGTTGACGGCGGAATTTGAATTCAGAATATAAAGAGTTAGAACAGATACTGTAAACCATTGTTTCCGACGCTCTTACAATTCGACCAGTTTGCTGCTTTAGAGATTAAAGAAATAACAAAAATAAATAAGTTTGATTTTGAAAGTTTTGCCGTGCTAAAACCATCAGATGTTACTGAGAAAACTTTAGAAATTTCACTTTAACTAACACATTGTTAAGACTAAATTCTTTTACAATTCTCGATTAAGATGTAATTTTCCTTGCTGTGTCGCACTACCTACAGATACCAGGATACCATGTTAAGGAATGATGTGCAAATGTGTATAAAATCATAAATACGCAATGAAATATAAATGAATCTACAGTTTAATTTTTGTTATAACATCCGTCTCCTGAGACAGTTGTTATATTTGATCGGTGGACTTTCGGAAAAGCTATCAATATCTGACGGAAAAAGAAAAAAAAATCATGGAATTTGGTTGCTATTTCCTTCTGCGAAAGAATTTTTTGCCCCCCCCGTCGTTTCATTTTTGACATTTTTGGTCTCCAATTTCATGCCCTTTTCCCTGTAAATCTTTTTACTGTTACTCCTGTCACGGGTTTAGTAGCAAGACTTTGCCCATTTTCATATTATTAATCTATTTCTCGCGGATCTACTAGCGACCTCTTGTGGAACCTTGCGAGATGTAACGACCTTGTAGAGGCTTTCATGCTAACCATCATTGTAGTTGTGCGTGCGTGTGTGCGTGTGCGTGTGTGTGTGTGTGTATGTGTGTATTTATGTATGTACGTGCGACCGTGTGTGCATGTGTGCAGAACGTCTATGTTTTACATTTTATTATTTTCCGTCAGTATATGCTGTTTTCGGCCAGTATTTTTGTGACGTCAATTTCTTTATGATTATTATTACAATTTTGTTGCATTTTACTTCTTCTGTTTTAATTTTATTCATTTATTCATTTATTTATTTATTTATTGCAAACTGTTCCATTGCTCTGCCGATCGCTCGTATTCATTTTTACGCTAAATACAACACTAAAACTTCTTGACATTCTCGTTCATATTTCGGTTGGTTACTTTGGCTTCAGGTTGTTTTCCGCCCAGGTATATTGTTACGTCTGGTGAAGGGCTCTTTTATTGTATTTATGCATTTATTTATTTGCAATCAACTCTGTTGCCCATCAATATTTCTTTGGCTTTTGGCAGAATCGTTAACACGCCCAGCTAAAATGCTTAGCGGCATTTTTTCCGGCTTTAAATTTAGAATTCAAATTCCACCGAATGCAACTTTGCCTTTCGTCTTTTCGGGGTCGAAAAACTTGAACGCTGGGCTCGACGTAATCAACTCCCCTCCCCTCAAAATTGTTGGCCTTGATCCAAAATTAGAAAGGTATATATGTTTTAATTTTCGACTTTTTTGTACCGTTGGAATGTATTTTAACTTATTCATTTATCTTGTTTTATTTTATTTTATTTTTGCAATGTTTTCGTAGTTATGTCCGTTTTCGGTATTTCCTCACATGAATGCTTCAAGTTATTTCTTCAACGCTTTTGTTTTATCATAATAGCTTGTGTGTGTGTGTGTGTGTGTGTGTGTGTGTGTGTGTGTGTGTGTGTGTGTGTGTGTGTGTGTGTGTGTGTGTGTGTGTGTGTGTGTGTGTGTATGTGTACATGTTTTATAGAAGATAACAGGATTATGCTGTTTGTAGGAAAGCTAAGAAAGACAATAAAAGATAAAATAAAAAAGATTTAAAGTACAAGGTATTTTAATAGGTATATACATATATATGTGTGTGTGTGTGTGTGTGTGTGTGTGTGTGTGTGTGTGTGTGTGTGTGTGTGTGTGTGTGTGTGTGTGTGTGTGTGTGTGTGTGTGTGTTTGTGTGTACTTTACCTTCTGTATTATGTTACGCCATTTTACGGTAACTTTCGCCAATCTTCTGTGACGTCACTTTGATACGTTATTCCGCCAATAATTCTGAGTCTTTTTGTTTTTGTTTTTGCATTTTAATTTTTGTTATTGCTTTATATTTGTTGTTTGCTTTGTTCTATAAGTGTTTTATATGTGTTTCATATTGCTTTTATTTTCTATTACTGTATTGTTTATGTTAATATTTTGTGTTGAAGTTTTTTTAATTTTTATTTTATTAACTTTTTATTTTATTTTCTTCTATTGGTTTTTGTTTATTTCTGGTATTAGTGTTTTATGTATATTATATGTTTTTGGTCTACCTGTTAAGAAGTATGGTCTTGTGATCTTAGAGGTGTTCATCTCTCAATTATAATGGCGTGAGTTGAATTCCAGAGTTGGTCAGCGCGTTATATCCTTGAGCAAGACATTTCATTCTACGTTGCTCCAGTCTAGTTAGCAGAAAATTTAGTACTAGCTGAGTGAAATGCTGGTGCTATAGTTGAGAGAGAGAGAAGGGGAGAGAGAGAGAGAGAGAGAGAGAGAGAGAGAGTGAGAGGGAGGGAGAGAGAGAGACTCAGACAGACACAGACAGACAAACAGGCAGACATAGAGGGAGACAGATTGGTAGAGAGGGGAGAGAAGGAGAGAAGGAGAGTGAACGAGAGAGAGTGAATGAAAACGAGAAGGAGAGAGGGAGTGAATGAAAGAAAGTGACAGACAGATAGAAAGAGAGAGATTGATAGAGAGTGAGAGAGAGATACAGTGAATGAGAAAGAGAAAGGGAGAGAGGGAGAGTGAACGAGAGAGGGAGAGTGAACGAGAGAGGGAATGAGAAAGAGAAGGAGAGAGGGAGTAAATGAGAGAGAGGTGGGGAGGTTTGCATTAGCACTGAGTTAGAGTTTATTTACAGTTGATTAGACTGTGACAACGGGAATTGAAGTAATTGCCTTTCTTCGGGATACAAAGCGTCGCCCGATCCAGAAATTGAACCCGCGACCTTATGGTTGTGAGGCTAAAGCCCTAACCCGTAGAGCAATGGGAGCCACCCTTAACCCCATCAGAAAAAAAGAAAGAAAAGGAAAGACAAAAGAAAAAACCGAAAGATGAATAAGGACAGTGAGCTTCTTTTCAGAATGCAAAAGATAAAGTAAGAGAATTAGAAGAGAAGGAAGCGAAAAGACAGTAGGATATTTTTTTTTAAGCAGGGCCCTTGATAGTCTTATAAGCTTTTCTTCGGGAAAATATAATAGCGATTTATTAAATATGGGGTCAATATAAAGAAGCATGGTGAAAGTGAGAGAGGAATGAGAGTAGAGCCATTAACAACCTTTTAAGCTCTTCTTCAGGAATAAAACTAAAGATTTATCAAATATGGGGCGGGGAAAATATTACAGTAGACCTTCTACTTCGCGGATTTTCACCTATCGCGGGGGTGGGGTTTGGAACGTAACACTCGCGATAGTTGAGGGATTACTGTTTTGCGAAAATAGTCACCGTATATTCGTTGAAACAATTGTGAACGATGAAATAAAATTAATATCACAAACTCCAATTTTCCATTAACAGAATTATAAGCCCTGGGGAAAAATAAAGGTATATTAATTATGAGAGGAATATTGAAAATAAAAATAAAAACAGGGTTAAAATGAGCCAGAGAGGGGAGTAGTACCCCTAAGAGCATTATAAGCCATTCCCCGGGGAGAGAAAGAATGTATTAAATATGAGGGGGATATTGAGAAACAGAGTGAAAGTGAGACAAGGATTAGAGCAGAGCCTTTAACAGAATCATAAGCCCTTTATCATGTAATGCAAGGTACTGTATCCTCTGACAATCATTTATTGACTGCAAGCCAATGCCCTGTATAGATTAGCATTGGACACCTAGATACGTGAGTCTCCCTGGATAAGTGCAGAGTATGATATTCTTGCCTTAAGTTGGTCCTGAATATAATACCGAAGACATGACCGTTACACTGAGCAGTTACTTGGAGCAACCACTGGTCTAGGAGACCCAATGCTAACTTATGCGTAATGTAGTTGTGTACGTTAGGACTTTGGTACATTCTTGCGCTAAGGAGCTCATGATGCTGTTGAGATGATCTTGCCAGGATGAGAGGGTGTAAATGAACAGAGAAGAGAGAAAGAGAGATATGCAAAGAAAGAGGACAAATAGATAGACAGAGGGACGGTGAGAGAGAAAGAAACACAGACAAAGACAGAGGAACAGACTGATAGAAGGAGAGACAGGCAGAGAGATAGGCAGAGGAACATACAAGGGGTGGGACGGAGAAACAGAGAAAGACAGAGACAGACAAAGAAATAGACAATGGAGAAATATATAGACAGAGGGACAGGCAGAGATAGACAGATAGGTAGAAAGACAGAGGAACAGAGAGAGAAAGAGGCAGACAAAGACAGGCAAATAGAGAAAGGGAGAGAGAGAGGAAGAGAGAGAGAGACAAACAGACAAACAGACAGATACACAGACGGGCAGCGATACAGAGAGAAAAACTGACAAAAAGGAAGACAAAGAGAGACAGTGAGACAAACAGAGGGATAAAGGGACAGAGGGATAGAAGAACGGACAAACAGAAGCGGTTATCAGAAATAAAGAGGGATAGTAAGAGGCTTATTAGAATGTGAAAGAAAAGTAAGACATAGAATTTAAAGAGAGGAAGAGACGGGAGAGAAAGAGAGAATAACAGAATATAAGAGAAATGGAATCTGGTTGAGGTAAGGGAGAGAGAGAGAGAGAGAGAGAGAGAGAGAGAGAGAGAGAGAAGCGAGAGAGAGAGAGAGAGTAAGTATGGTGGGTGTAGGGAGAGCGTGGAATTTAGAAGCAGTTTTCTGTTAAATGAAGTAGAGTATTGTGTTTAGTCAATCATCAGAACAGTAATTACTGTACCACCACCAGGGTGTACATCTGTGTGTATGTCTGCGCGGGCCTATATATGTGTATGTATGTATGTAAATATTTAGATGTGAGTTTTTGTATGTATGTGCGTGTATATATGTTTTATATACACACATATACATAGATAATTATATATATGGGAGAATATACAAAAAATAACAACAGACGAGGACAGGTGGTGTAAATAACAAAAGTATATATTAGTATGACGCTCGGGAATACGGAAAGTCTTTGACGTTTCGAGCTACGCTCTTCAACAGAAAGAATACGGAGACAAGGAGAAAAACACGGAGAAAAAAAATTGAATAGTGTTCAGTCAACGGTCAATCATAATAATGGCCGATCATAACAATGACTGACCGGAAGTTAGAAATTCTTATTTCAGGAGAGCTAAGAAAGGGGGAGATAACAAACGGTGATCGGGAACGAGGGGCTGTGTGTGGGAGGTAGACTGCTGGTGATCTTGACGTATGTAGTGTGAAAATGGGGGAAGGGAGAAAGGAAGAAAGTAGTTGGTCAGTTGTAGTGTGTGCGTGGTGTGATGCGAGGGTATTGGTGTGGTGTGCGTGGTGTGATGCAAGGGTATTGGTGTGGTGTGATGTGAGGGTGTTGGGAGGTGGGGAAGACATGGGTGGAGTGTGGGGTAGAGGTAGGGGTATGTGGGTAGGGTGGGGTATGTGGGTAGGGGTGGGTGGTGGGTGTAAGGAATTGGATGGGGTGGAGTGGGAAGGTAGAGTAGGAGTGAGTTGGGGTGTGGTGGGATGAGCTTATGAGGGGGTGTTGACGAGGAGGGAGAAGGGGAAGGTGGATGTAAGAGAGGGGGAAGATGGGTATGGGAGGGGAGAGGAAGAGAGGAGAGAGGGTGGGTATAAGAGAGGGAAGGGGGATTGAGAGAGGGGGAAGGTGGGTATGGGGGGAGAAAGAGGGGAAGGTGGGTATGGGGGGAGAAAGAGAGGAAGAGAAAGAGAGTGAGAGAGAGGGAAGAGGGGTATGGGGGGGAAGAAGAAAGGAAGAGAAAGAGAGTGAGAGAGAGGGGAAGAGGGTGAGAGAGAGGGGAAGAGAGTGAGAGAGTAAGGGTGAGAGAGTAAGGGTGAGAGAGTAAGAGAGTAAGAGTGTAGAGAGTAGGAGAGTAAGAGTGTAGAGAGTAAGAGTGAGAGAGGGGGGAGTACGGGAGAGGGGGGAGGGGGGAGTACGAGAGAAGAGAGTGAGAGAGAGTAAGAGAGAGGAGAGAAAGAGTAGGGGTGAAGAGAAGTGGGAGTGGAGAGAAGTATGAAGAGAGGTACAAAGAAGTAGGAGTCGGAGCAGGAGGTGGGGGAGGGGAGAGATGGGTGGTAGGAGGGAGGGTGGGGGAGAGAGACAGGAGGAGGGGGTTAGATGAAGAGTGGAGGGGAGTTGAGCCCATGTGGCGCAAAGGAGCGAAGATAGAAGTTTAACCCCTGTTCACGGCGCAAACGGGAGTCCGGATGGCCCCTGTGCATGGACAATCCAAACACCGACAGGTGTTGCCGCAAGGAGTGGCCGGCAGAACGGAAGTGGCGTGACACCGGGGTGTCATTGCCGACGTTGATATCTCGGAGGTGTTCCGCGAATCGGTCGGCCAGGCGCCGCCCCGTTTGTCCGATGTACAGGGATTGGCAGAGAGAGCAGGAGAGGCAATATATGATGTTGGTAGACGTGCAGGTGAAGGAGTCGGTGATGCGATAGGGTCGGTGATGGGTGCTGGTGAGGAGGGTGGTGTTGGAGAGGTAAGGGCAAGTGCGGCAGCGTGGACGGGAGCAGGGGAAAGAGCCAGGTTGGGAGGTTGGGTTGGGGAAGAAGCTGTGGACCAAGAGGTCCCGTAGGTTGTGGGCTCGTTTGAAGGAGGGGAGGGGTCGATTAGGGAAGATGTGGGAGGTGGAGGGGTCGGACTGGAGGCGCCGAAAAGCTCGGAGAATGGAGCGTTGGAG
This sequence comes from Octopus bimaculoides, assembly GCF_046866305.1. Classification (NCBI taxonomy): domain Eukaryota; kingdom Metazoa; phylum Mollusca; class Cephalopoda; order Octopoda; family Octopodidae; genus Octopus; species Octopus bimaculoides. The sequence goes on along the minus strand of NC_142934.1, from coordinate 22,844,686 downwards.
GGGTAGGGTGGTGGGATGGTAGGTGAGGGGAAAAGGGAGGCGGGAAACGGCAGGGCGGGTTCGGGGGGAGAGAGCAATATATATATGCATACATACAGACATATATATACATATATATTATATTTATATATATATGTGCATATACATAGATACACACATACAAATACACATACATATACATATATACACCTACATATATATATATATATATATATATATATATATATATATATATATGTACGAAGAACAAATTTTCT
>NC_142934.1:22829429-22836929 GCF_046866305.1 Octopus bimaculoides | reverse complement strand
GGGTGATGACAGACACACAAACATATACACACATACATACATACATACATACATACATACATACATACATATATATATATATATACGATGGGTTTCTTTCAGTTTCCTTCTACCAAGTCCACTGACAAGGCTTTGGTCGGCTCGAGGCTGTAGTAGAAGACAGTTGCCCAAGGTGCCACGCAATGGGACTGAACCCGGAACCATGTGGTTGGTAAGCAAGCTACTTACCACACAACCACTCCTGCGCCTATATATATATATATATATATATATATATATATATATATATATATATATATATATATATGTATATATATATATATATATATATATATATATATATATATATATATATATATATATATATATATATATATATATATATATATATATATATATATATATATATATATATATATATATATATATATATATATATATATATATATATATATATATATATATATATATATATATATATATCATAGTTAATTAACAAAATTTATGTATTAGTCAATTGTCTTATGAATAATATGTTAACGTTGTTTCCATTATAGATTATGTCTGCGATTGCGTTCCATAGTTTATTAGATTAATTTGTCTCTTGAGTTTATAGAAGATTATGCAGTCTGTTTCACTCCATAGGGAGTCGTCTACAACTACTACTACGACGACGACGACGACAAAAGCACGCAGGCTATGGCAGATTATATTCTACCACACTTAATCAGATACAATACATAAATTTGGTTTTAATAATAATCCTTTCTACTATATGCACATGGCCTGAAATTTTGGGGGAGGGCATAAGTCGATTACATCGATCTCAGTACTCAGCTGGTACTTATTTTATCGACCACGAGAGGATGAAAGGTAAAGTCGACCTCGACGGAATTTGAACTCAGAACGTAGCGACGGACGAAATGCCACTAAGCACGCTGCCCGGCTTACTAACAATTCTGCCACCTCACCGCCTTAATGATGATGATGATAATCATAATAATAATAATAATAATAATAATAATAATAATAATAATAATAATAATAATAATTGTAAGCTATTCTTGTAATGTCCTCCTCATATGATGTCCCAGTGGCAGATAAAAGAAATCCTCCTCATCCTCACCATCCTCCTCCTCCTCCTCATCATCATCATCATCATTATCACCGTTAGAACCGTTAGCACGCCGGGAAAAAAAAGCTTAGCGGTATTTTGCCCTTCTTAACGTTCCGAATTTAAATTCTGCCGAGGTCGACTTTGCCTTTCATCTTTTCGGGGTCGATAAATTAAGTACCAGTCAAATACTGGGGTCGATGTGATCGACTATCCCCTTACCCACAAATTCCAGGTATTGTGCCTATAGTAGAAAGGATTATTACTATTATTATTATTATTATTATCATTATTATTATTATTATTATTATTATTATTATTATTAAAAATTTGTGTATTTCACAACACAGCTTACATGCCTTTCATGTATATATATATATATATATGTGTGTGTGTGTGTGTGTGTGTGTGTGTGTGTGTGTGTGTGTGTGTGTGTGTGTGTGTGTGTGTGTGTGCGTGCGTGTATGTGTGTGTGTGTGCGCGCGCGTTTGTATATAAATATATATATACACACATACAAACATACATACATGCACATATGTCTATGTATGTGTCTGTATGTATTCATTATCGAATGCTCCACTTCTTTGTTAAGACAATAGGACATGTATGGAGGAAGATTTGGTAGGTATTTCTTGCAGATCGAGCGGATATAACCTTATACATAAGAATAATAGATAAATTGACACTAAATTAATAAATAAAAATTAATAAGTAAAGCATGTTTGGGGAAAGTTCTTTTGTTCATTGCATTGTGTTGCTGTAAATACGTTACCAATGTCTTCCTGTTGCAGATGCATAATTTATCAACTGTTCATTGTGATACAAGTTTGGCCTTTGCAGTATTTAAAGACATAAGGTGTGTTGAATTAGAGCTGTATTTCACAAAAGGCATTTGCATTCTCGGAAATTTGGTAAAGTTATCAAGGCTTTGAATAGAATTACTTTCAGTGTTCGAGTTCAAACCCTGTGTTCATATTCTGCCAAGGTCAACTATTTTGTTTTTCAGGCTCGATGAAAAGGAAAATATCAATCCAGGGCGGAGTAACGTGGACTGTTACAGTGTCGAACGAGATACCTTGCGGTATTCTTTTCCTACTCTCTACGCTCTGAGTTCAAATCCAGTTGAGGTTAACTTTGCCTTTTATCCTTAAGGGGTCGATAAAAAATATTACTGATCCGTGGCGGACGGTCGGTACAGTAAGGCCTTCTGATCGGATGCTTTGCGGTATTTGTTCCGACACTTATCACTCTGAGTTCAAGTTCCGCAGAAGTCAGTTTTACATTTCATTCTTCCAAAGCCGATTAAAACCGTACCAAACAAGAGCATCTGATGGTCGGAACTTTAAGAGAATCATGAGTGTTACTATAGTATGATATCTACCATCCATTTTCTACTACAGTATGGTCACTACCAACTGAAATATGCTAAAAGTCATTAAACATTTATTCAACAAGAGGGAAAGGAGCATAATAAACAGTTTGTAGTGTAAATTTATTAAAAATAATTAACACCGTCAATCATTAGCACCTTATTATACAATTTTTTTTTTTAATTGTCAAATATTGATTTTAATGTTTGTAAACTGATTTGATATCATTTTTCCTGAGCATTTTCCAACAATAATGATCCAAATGTGATTGAAAGTGTTGACTAGGTACGCTCTTTTTTCTGGAGTATTTCAGTCTTGACATCAAGCGACGATCGCTCAATAGCTTGTATATGAGCTCCTGAGGTCGGGCCCACATAATTCACTTGATGATTGACGGTTTTGTGCTGATAGCCGATATTCCTTAAGTAACGGTTACTCATTTACGTCCTATGATAGGAATCAAAGTGTCCCTATCTCTTCGTTGAAATACTTCGTGTGATATGAAAGATGGGTTTTAAAATGTTTGATATGTGTCCCGGCGTCTTTTTGTTTATATGCTCGCTCTTCCTGATTTCAGAACCTGGCTACGCCTCTGTCCTTCTCCCCTGTAAAGGATGAAGTGCATTGCATTTCCTCTTGTCTGAAAGGTCTAAAAAATTGTATGCATGTAATTGTTACTACTTAATTTCAGGTCAACCATAGACAAACTCTTGGCAAGGTGCTCATTCTTTTTAAGGCAATACCGTGTGATTTCAATGAAGTTCGACGGTTATTTCTAGCGGACAGAGCACCCACCAAGAGGTTCCCTCATTTGCTTGGTGTTGTTGTCGACAGTGGTGTTTTTGTTGTTGTCGGTGGTGCTGGTGCTGCTGGTTAACTTCACATCAGCCCTAAGCGAACGAAACTATAACAGACATTCCAGCTGTGGCCACCCTACCTTAATTTGTGTGTTTTTTTTTAAAGATGTAGAACCACTATAACCAATGTGCGGAGAAGAAAGTCATAATATGGTAAAGAGAAATACCGTAAAAAGCTGAGTATATAAACGTGTGTATATATATTTATCTGTGTGTATATATATTTGTCTGTGTATATATGCTTAAGAAACATGAATGAATGCTTGTGTATGCCTTCGCGAAATGTGCGTGCATGTGTGTGTGCGTGCATGTGTGTGTGTGTGCGTGTGTGTGTGTGTGTGCGTGTGTGTGTGTGAGTGAGTGTGCAGTGGAGGAAAATGAGAAGGCATGTTTACGAACAAAGGTTGTTGAGGTGGAAGGGGGTTGACCCGCGACTCTGTTCCTTGTTTGTGTGCATGCGTGCGTGTGTGTGTGTGTGTGTGTGTGCATACGAGTACATATGCATGTGCGTGTGCGTGTGCGTAAAAGTCAGTTCCCTGGGGAAATTGTTGATATCAGCTTTCTGATGGCAAACACTAATGGTTACTTAATTTTCGTTACACGCTACACTTTTACATTATTGAGTAACTTCATAGACTTTACACACACACACACACACACACACACACACACACACACACACAGATAGATAGAATAAACAGACAGACAGACAGACAGGCAGACAGATAGATAAATAGACAGATTTCTTTTATTTCTTTGATTCGATTCAACCATGAGTCTGCGGTCGTGGTGGACAACCATCGCGGCTGTTCATTTAATCTTTTATTCACTTCAGTCTAAGGACTGCAGCCATGATGGGTTACGGCCTTGTGGAGTTTAGTCGATCAAATCATCTCCAGTACATACGTTTTTCTTAAGTCTGGTAATTATTCTGGTTGTACTGTTTATGCTGAACTGCTAAATTCCGGGAACGGAAACAAACCAGCATCGGTTGTCAAATGACGCGATCTAAACTCTGTCTCTCTCTCTCTCTCTCTCTCTCTCTCTCTCTTTCTCTCTCTCTCTCTCTCTCTCTCTCTCTCTCTCTTTCACACACACACACACACACACACACACACACTCACAGGGAACTGTCTGCATATATGTGTATACGTTATATATGCATATGGGTATATATTCTTTTATTCTTTTATTTGTTTCATTCATTTGACTGCGGCCATGCTGGAGCACCGCCTTTAGTCGAGCAAATCGACCCCTGGACTTATTCTTTGTTAGCCTATTACTTTTTCTATCGGTCTTTTATGCCGAACCGTTACGGGGAGGTAAACACACCACCATCGGTTGACAAGCGATGTGTGTGTGGGGGGGGGGGGGTACAAACACAGACACACAAACATATACATATATATATATATATATATATATATACCTATATATACGACGGGCTTCTTTCAGTTTCCGTCTACCAAATCCACTCACAAGTCTTATATATATATATATATATATATATATAAAGAATATAATTATTTATAGCATGGCAGTTTGTCATGCCCTCGCTATACGTCACTCCTTTGCTGTTACATAATATAGATCATGACCTCTCTAGGGTCATGTTATGTTTACCTCCTGACATGCAAATATTTACATCTACGCTAGCACCACACCTGCAGGTGCAACTTACTGCTGTTTGAGAATAAATACTCTTGAATAGTAGGTCGACATGCCAGAAATAGCAGCTAAGTTGTCCCACTCCCCAACGAAACAAAAAGATTGGATGATCAGGGTTAGTAAGGTTTTTGGCGTTACGTCTGCTGCCACAGTCAGAACTAGGATGGGATTAAACAACAACGGTAGTAGTAGCAACAACAACATCACCAGCCAGGCGCAGGCGTGGTAGTGTGGTAAGAAGCTTGCTTCCCAGCCACATGGTTCCGGGTTCACTACCACTTCGTGGCACTTTGAGCTAGGGTCTTCTGCTATAGCCTCGGGCCGAACAGAGCCTTGTGAGTGAATTTGGTAGACAGAAACTGAAAGAAGCCCGTCGTATATATATATATGTGTGTGTGTGTGTGTGTGTGTGTGTGTGTCTGTGTCTGTGTTTGACAAACCGATGTTGATGTGTTTATTTTATGAGCGCTGAGTATCAACTACTCCCCCCACTTAAAATTATTGGCCTTGTGCCAAAAAGTTAAAATACGGAGGAGATAGGAGAACTTTCCATGGCACTCCAGGTTAGGAGGGTAGTTCGGGATCTGAGGGGTTCCTAGGTTACCCCAGGGGGGCGTTTTATACTACAATTGGTCGATTTTGTTATTGTTTTTATTCTTCACGCAGTCTTATGTAAACCCCCAACTGTCCTTTGTCTTTATATTGTACAGGTGTTTGCGGCCCTTATGGCCAGTTGGCACGCCGAACAAAATGTTTAGTTGCATTTCATCCGTCCCTATGGTCTGAGTTTAAATTCCGTCGAGGTTGACTTTCAACTTTTCCAGATCGATAAAATAAGTACGAGTTGAGTTTTGGGGTCGATGAAATCGACTATTCCCCTCCCCCAAATTTCAGGCCTTGTACCTATAGTAGAAAGGGTCATTATCATTATTTTTAAGCCAGCCGGCTAGCAGAATCGTTAGCACGCCGGACAAAATACTGAGCGGCATTTCGTCCGGCTTTACGTTCTGAGTTTCAAATTCCACCGCGGTCGACTTCGCTTTCCATCCCTTTCGGGGTCGATGAAATAGGTACCAATGTAATCGACATACCCGCTTCCTCGATATAGTTGACCTTGTGCCAAAATTTGAAGCCATCGTTATTATTATTGCTGTTGTTGTTAAGGGGAAGTTCTGGCAGAATTGCTATTAATATTGTAGTTGTTTTACTGGACTGACGGTCTACTTAAAAGGAAACTAGGCGAATGTCATATGAAGTATGCAGTAAGTATATAAAGAGACAATGGAATCAACTTATATGGTCTAAGTAAACAGAAGAGTAAAGGGGTTCTGCCAAGAAAAGAACAATAGTTTTGACACTTTGATGAGTTTATCTGCTTCCGGACTTGTTGCAGGAAGTAGATGTACAGTAATTATAAAAATAAACCCATTCACAATAATGGGGCGTGGCCGAGCGTATTAGCATACACTCACACACACACATACAGATACACACACACGCACATAATGTGTATATATATGTATGTATATATATATGTATGTATGCATATATAATCATATATAACCATGCATACACATTTATACATATAGACACAAGCACATATATACATATGTATGGACGCACACACTGATACATATGAATATTTTGAATATCTATCTCTCTCTCTCTCTCTCTCTCTCTCTCTCTCTCTCTCTCGATCGCTTTTTCTCTCTCACTCTCTCTCTCTCACACACTTTCTATATACATGTATGTATGTATATGTATGTATGTATGTGTGTATAAGTATATATATATATATATATATATATATATATATATATACATGCGTGTGCGTGTGTGTGTGTGTGTGTGTGTACACATACGAATGTATAAAAATATTATGAAAGATACATTGTATACATACGTGCATGCATACATAGATAACGCGGAACAAGGGAATTGCAAGCGTCAAGAAACATTTCCTTCGGTATTTGTGCCAATTCTCTGTCAATGCCCTCAATTCGTCGACTGTTGTTGGTTTTCTAATGTAAACTTAGTTAAAATAAATTTTAGCGCTCTGACATCTGGTGAACGCAGTGTGTATTCCACTGCACCAATTTGTCCAATCCACTTACGTGGCAAAATCATAAGGTGGGCCCTAACATTCTTCTGGTAGTGTGGGGTTGCCTCATCTTGCTGGAAATAAACTCCACATCTTCGAAGTCCTCTTGTACGCTTTGCATGTGATGTTCAAGTAGATGGGAGTAGTTACAGTACTGTCGAAGAAGAACGGTGTAACTCAGTGGTTCTCAACCGGGGGTCTATATGGCCCCTGAAAGTCCATATAAGACTTTTGAGAGTTCATGTAACAAAGCATTAAACTGGGGATCCACTATAGTATTTTAAGGGCTTCTGAAAAAATTTTGCCCTCAATGTATGTACTGGAATGTATTGCAAGAAACAGTTAGGTTTCTTTCTCTAATACTTTACAAAGTTCAACCTACACAAG
>NC_142934.1:22819429-22824429 GCF_046866305.1 Octopus bimaculoides | reverse complement strand
ACAAACAAAATGTAGTTTTGTATACAGTATTAATTTATTACATAACATGCTAAAATAAAGATGCTATTGTTTAATTAAGTTGTAATTATATAACCTGTTAATCTTACGTAATAGCAGATAAATAATTTATACAGTAACAACTTTAAAGTTAACATGACGAAAAAAGAAATTTAGCAAAAAAAAAAAAAAAAAACGTGTGATAATGAGGAAAAAAATATATAACCTAAAAACAATTTTCTCTCTGGAATTACTAAATTTCTTCCTGAAATCCTGAACTTATCTTGCATTTGTGAGGGAGAAACGTACTCCAAATTAAGAAATACACATCTGAAAGATCATTTCGTAGCTGAATTAAGATCTTGTCATTTCAGTTTCTCTTTCTCTCTCTCTCTCTCTCTCTCTCTCTCTCTCTCTCTCTCTCTCTCTCTCTCTCTCTCTCTCTCTTTCTCTATCTCTCTCTCTATCTCTCTATCTCTCTCTCTTTCTCTTTCTCTCTCTCTCTCTCTCTCTCTCTCTCTCTCTCTCTCTCTCAATTTTATTCTCTCTCTTACAAATTTGTGTATACCTAATATCTGTGTGTGTATATATATGTGTGTGTGTGTGTGTACGCGTGCGTGTGCTTGTGTATGTATGTATGTACGTATGTATCTATCTATCTATCTATCTCTCTATGTAAGCGCGTGTGTGTATATACATACATACATACATACATACATACATACATATATATATATATATATATATATATATATATATATATATATATATATATATGTATATATATGTATGTATGTATGTACGTACGTGTGTATATATATATATATACATATATATATATATATATATATATATATATATATATATATATATATATATATATATATATATATATATATATGTATATATATATATATATATATATATATATATATATATATATATAATACAAATGATATATGAGCATATGTATGTATACATACATATATGTACATACCTACATCTACATGTATATATAGATGCATATCCGGGTACAGGACGTCAAAAAACGTGGACAAAAAAGGAACGGGAACATAAACAAAGCACAAGAAATAGACTTTTTTTACGGACAACAGAATGAACACATAGGAAAACAGACGAGCCACTTATGGAACTTTTCTTTCATCAGCTGCCTCTATTCTAAACTAGGCGTTTCGATATATATATATATATGTATATAAATATATAATTAAGGTCTTGGAAGGTCTTGGAAGTATTTCCAAGGCAGCATTCTTCACAAGCTTGAATCTATCTACACTCTTGAATTGTCGTCTAAAGATCGAAATCCTTCAGGTGTAGAAAATCCAGGTGTCACATCAGAAAATCAATGTGTGGGGGTTAGCGAAGAGTAAAATATAAACCAAGTAAGAAGAGAAAGAGTTTCTCACATCTTTATTGAAGAGTTACAATTCTTCCTACACAACTTCCGTTTTCAACACCAATCCACGTAGAAGTGACATGTAAATAGTTACGTAATATTAACGGTTTTAAACATTAGCATGGCACTTCGTTAAGTGAAGCCTTACATTGTGCAACAATGTAAGAGAACAGCCGGTTATTGTTGTTGTTGTTGGCACTCCGTCGCTTACGACGTCGAGGGTTCCAGTTGATCCGATCAACGGAACAGCCTGCTCGTGAAATTAACGTGCAAGTGGCTGAGCACTCCACAGACACGTGTACCCGTAACGTAGTTCTCGGGGATATTCAGCGTGACACAGTGTGACAAGGCTGACCCTTTGAATTACAGGCACAACAGAAACAGGAAGTAAGAGTGAGAGAAAGAGAACAGCAGGGTTCGCCACCATCCCCTGCCGGAGCCTTGTGGAGCTTTAGGTGTTTTCGCTCAATAAACACTCGCAACGACCGGTCTGGAAATCGAAACCGCGATCCTATGACCGCGAGTCCGCTGCCCTAACCACCATTGCGCCTCCACGGCACTTCGTTAGACTTGTATCAAAAGTGAAGTCTTACGTTGTGCAACAATGTAAGAGAACAGCCGGTCATTAAAGATGTGATAAACTCTTTCTATAACTGCCGTATTATACGTATTTTGTGCTCCTTTTCTGACCTACGCCTAACTGATAATCTACGTGCGTGCATGTGCGCGAACGTGTGTGTCTAGGCGGATGGCCTTATGGTTAGAGTACTGCATTCACGATTGCGAGATTATGGTTTTGATTCCCCAACCGGCTGTGTATTATGTTCTTGAGCAAGAGACTTCATTTCATGTTGCTTCAATTCCCTCAGCTGTAAATGGATAAGCCTGTAATCGGCTGGGATTCCGTTTAGGAAGAATGTTAGCCTGCCGCTTAACCAGCGAAGTGGCATCATTTGAAATGCGAAGCGCATTGTAACCAGCAGTGTGCAGCAAACACCCGATGGACTGGTGTATACACTGATACCGATACATACATACACACGCACGCACACGCACGCACACACACATATATATACACAAGTATATATATATATATATATATATATATATATATATATATATATATATAAACATATAGATATGTAGGTATGTACGTATGTATGTATGTATGTATCTATCTATCTATATATATATATATATACATACATACATGCATACATACACGTAGAGACACGCATACTCACACGTAGTTAGTGAGTTATTTCTAAAGCTGAATGCAGTTATAGGATATCTGTCAATTGAAATTAAGTGTAGACAAAAGGAAAAAAGAAACAAAAGCCGGAGACTGTAATTGCTTATTGCATAAGTCAAAGCCATTTTTTATAAAATCTTTGAAGTTTTTTTTCCTTTATGTTTTACATAAAGAGGAAAACGCCATATTATTGTAAAACGGAGAGGGTGTACTATGGGGGATAATTCATTTGTTTATCTGTCTCTAGAGAATAATCGATCTCGGAGACTTTCATTTTCGATTCCTCATTGTGTTAGGGCTTTTATTTTTTAGTTTTACTTCACCCCAAGCAAAAACTCGCTATCTATCTATCTATCTATCTATCTATCTATCTATCTATCTATCTATCGATCGATCGATCGATCGATCTGTCTCTGCCGATCGATCTATTTAACGATCTATCTTTGTCTATCTATCTATCTATCTATCTATCTATCTATCTATCTATCTAGTTTTGTCTGTCGATCGATCTATCTATTCTGTTTGTTGAAAGAATACAAGTATATATATATATATATATATATATATAGAGAGAGAGAGAGAGAGAGAGAGATGCATGTATGTATGTATGTATGTATGTATCTGGCAGCCAACACTTTTTTCTGGAAAATAGGGGTAGCTTAACCTGTTCAGGCTATATTATTAGCATTATCCTGCGTTTGAGAATTTAAACATCACTTCTTTAACTTTATAACGCATCTCAACGCTTCTAAAAGCAAACTTCGTTTGTTTGTTTACGTTCATCGTAATTTGAATTTAATATATATATATATAAGACATACACACTTCAGGTCTGGCTGTACAGCCTTTTTGTTTGTTTATTTCACTGTTTCGTTTTCCTGTCTTGTTTTCCGTCCGCCACTACCCTCCACGAAAACAATTTAATTTGTGTTCGTGGGAAGAACCATTTTAACGATGCGTACTGCCTTAATTCTTCGAAACGCCGGAGTTTTAATGGTGGCAGCTGATGAAGGGGATGTTTCTATGTGGCCTGCTTGTTTGTTGCACCTTGTTTACAATTTTGTCCTTGTTCTTTTGCCACGTCATGTAACGTCATGTACCCAGTTATGTATCTATATGTACATGTAGATGAACGTATATACATACATGTACATATATATGCATATACTCATATATTGTTTATATATATATATATATATATATATATACATGAGGTATTGGTATCCAGAAGACTCAAGGTGGCAGGTAAAGCTATGTAGGATCGTAGTTAATCTCTCGGTTCAATGACAATACGAGTGAGGAAGTCTAATGCAGGTCTTGAGTGAGCGTGTATGTTTAATAAAATAAGACAAGAATGCTGAGGCTGTGAGAAATTTTCAGGACATTTATAAAGAGAAAGTTAGTCTTACAGCTGTTTCTGAGATATTAGAGATATCCCTTCATCAGAGACTTGTATTCTTTCATTCTTTTATACGTTTCCGCCTCCATATAATCACCGCCAGTGATCATATGTGTATATATATATATATATATATATATATATATACACACACAGTATGTTTAATATATATATATATATATATATATATATATATATATATATATATATATATATATATATATATATATATATATTTACACACAGTATGTTTAATATATATATATATATATATATATATATATATATATATATAGGCGTAGGTGTGGCTTCTATGCAGAGAGAAACATATATAGACAGAGATAGATAGATAGATAGATAGATAGATAGATAGATAGATAGATAGATAGACAGACAGACAAACGTCGGCACAAACAGATAGATAGATATGCGTGTACGCACACACGCACACACATATTCTTATGCTTGTTTCAGTCATTTGACTGCGGCCATACTGCAGCACCACCTTAGAGGGTTCTGGTCGAAGGAATCGACCTCAGGACGTATTCTTTGTAAGTCTAGTACTTATTCTATCGGTTGTCAAGCGATGTTGGTGGAACATATACAGACACAGACATAAATACACAAACGCACGAACACACATACACACATATATGTCTATATATATATATATATGTGTGTGTGTGTGTGTGTGTGTGTGTATGTATGCGTGTATGTATGTATGTATATGTGTTATGTATGCATGTATAATCAAAAGAGAAGAGAGCACGAGAGGGTCCAGTCTTAACAAATGTTGTTAATGTTGAAAAGAAAGGAAAGGCGTGTTGACGTTTCGGACGCTAGTCCTTCATCAGAAAGAAAAAAAATAGGAAAAATGTAAAGACAGAAGGAAGGCGTTGGAAAAGAAAGAAAGAAAAGAAAAGAAAAGAAAAGAA
>NC_142934.1:22801929-22809429 GCF_046866305.1 Octopus bimaculoides | reverse complement strand
ATGTATACATACACACATACACACATACAAATATACATATATTTTATGAATACAAGGTGGGCCAAAAGCTACAAAATGTAAAAATTCCGATGGTCTAAGAATCTGAAGCTACAACTCCTACGCATCGCAATATGCATTCAGGTTTTGTGACTTCATATGTATGTATGTATGTATGTATGTATTTACGTACGTATGTATGTATGTATGTATGCATGCATGCATGCATGCATGCAGGCAGGCAGGCAGGCAGGCAGGCAGGCAAGCAGGCAGGTAGGTAGGTAGGTGCATGTATGTGAGGTCGACTTTGCCTGTCATCCTTCAGGGTTGATTAAATAAGTACCAGATAATCTCTGGGGTCGATGTAATCGACTTAATCCCCTTGTCTGTCCTTGTTTGTCCCCTCTATGTTTAGCCCCCTGTGGACAATAAAGAAATAAATATATATATATGATGTATTTATTATGTATGGATGGATATAATGTATGTATGCACGTATGTATATATATATATATATATATATACATATATATACATATATATATAAGTATATAATGTATGTAGGTAAGTGTTTCTATATATTTTATACACACACACGTATCTATGAGTGTGTGTGTGTGTGTGTGCGTGCGTATGTGCGTCCGTGTGTGTATATGTGGGTGTGTGAATTAGGGAGAGGAGACTGAAGAAAGATAAAGTAAGGAAGAATGAGGGAGGGTGAAAGAAGGAAAAAAAAGAGAGTGAGCGAATGGGGCAGTCTTAAATAATTCATTAAATAAATAAACAATTAAACAAACAAATATATAAATGTAAAATACGGTCATTCATAATGAGTGATGTTAGATGAAACAGGAGAGTACAGTTAGATGAATGTTTGTTTACGCGATGAGTGTGACATCATGAGGCTGACCGGGAACATTATAACAAATGTTGTCTTTAAGTAACATTCACTCGTCAATCGTTACTACTACTACCACTACTACTACTACTACTACTACTACTACTACTACTACTACTACTACTACTACTACTACTACTACTACGATGTACAGCATTTTTGTTTTGATACTTTCATACAGCACATACGTCATAGATGCTTCACCTACATACATATACATATATAGAGATATACATATACACAGACATGCATGCATACATATATATTAATATTTGTGTGTATCTGTGTGTGTGTACGAATACATCTATGTGTACAATCTATATATACATATATGTACATAAAAATATGTACGTGTATATATATATATATATATATATATATATATATATATATACATATGTATGTTTTATGTATGTATGTATGTTTGTAATCCAAATGGCCACCCTTTGCTTTCACCATAGTTCTTAATATATATATATATATATATATATATATATATATATGTATATATATATATATATATATTTATATTTATATCTATATAAATAAATAAATATATTCTTGGGGATAAAAAATAATGGGGTTTTTTTCCACTTATGAGATTTTTCACGTTAGCTTCTTGATAAAATTCTTCGAAAAGATTTTATCCTATTATTGTATATATGTATATATATATATATATATATATATATATATATATATATATATATATATTTACAATTTATTCTTTCACCGCAACCACTAGCTGGCATACACAGGTGCTTACAATTGTCAAGTATTACCTCTAAATTTTTATATATATATATGTATATATATATATATATATATATATATATATATATATATATATATATATATATATATATATATATATATATATATATATATATCCATATATGCATCTAATATATTATCATTATCATCATCATCGTCCACACACACACACATATATATGTCTGTATATGTGTATGTATATTTGTAAATAGAGGACAAATTTCGACGAATATGGTATTAGTTTAACACTTCAGTAAAGTTGGGCAGTTTCTCACCATTTTGCACGTTTGTCATCCATCAGAAGAAAAGTAAGAAAAAGAGAAGCTTTGATAGAGTGAGAAAGAGTAATAACGAGTGTGTAATATATATATATATATTTATATATATATATATATATATATATATATATATATATATAGAGAGAGAGAGAGAGAGAGAGAGAGAGAGAGAGAGAGAGAGGAGGGGAGGGCTCACGCTAGAGGAAGCCAGGGGATTAGAAGGTAGGATGGAGATTGCTGTTCGATGTCGTTGGGGGTCTAGTTAAGAAGTGAGAAACTAGTGGGTGTGCTGAAACATGTAGCAGAATGTATCTGCGTCTGGAAGTGAGCATAAGGAGTGTCGTGTGCCCGTGTGTGTTAGTGTGGCATATGTAAGTGTATAGATGTATAGAAGTATGACAATACGGATGTGTTTATTAGATATGGGAGGTTGTGCAATGTTTCGTTGATTAGTGTGGAGGCGTTTATTAGATGTGAGAGCGTGGGCCAGCGTGTGGAAACAAAAGTATTGATGGAGAACATGCGATGGCAAGAGCAACATGGAAGTTGTTAGGTACAAGTGTGTGCAGGTGTATAGCAGAAGCACGTAGGAATGAGGAAGCGTTTTTCTGGTGTGTTACTGCAAAACGAAGGCGTGATTATGTACAATGATAGAAAATTTTTTTAAATGTTTGAATTCTATTATGACGATAAGTCAAAGTGAAACGCAAAAAAAAAAAATTGTTAGCATACATATATTCTTTTCTACTCTAAGCACAAGGCCCAAAATTTTTGGGGAGGGGGCCAGTCGATAAGATCGACCGTAGAACGCAACTGGTACCTAATTTATCTACCCCGAAAGGATGAAAGGCAAAGTCGACTTCGGTGGAATTTAAACTCAGACAGACAAAATACCACTAAGCAATTCGCCCGGTGTTCTAACGTTTTTTATTTCTTTACTGCCCACAAGGGGCTACACACAGAGGGGACAAACAAGGACAAACAAACGGATTAAGTCGATTATATCGACCCCAGTGCGTAACTGGTACTTATTTAATCGACCCCGAAAAGATGAAAGGCAAAGTCAACCTCGGTGGAATTTAAACTCAGAACGTAAAGACGGACGAAATACCACTAAGCAATTCGCCCGGTGTGCTAACGTTTCTGACAGCTCGCCGCCTTGTGTATTATATTATATTGTACTATATTATATTATATTATATTATATTATATTTTGTTAGGTTGTATAACTTACAAGTTTAACTTGTAAGTGTTTAATAAGTGGCTGTGTGCTTTTACGCGTATGTGCATATATGTATGCATTTATGTATGAATGTACGCCTGTACTCACAGACACACAGACACACACGCATATATATATATATATATATACACACATACACATATATATATATATATATATATATATATATATATATATACATATATATATATATATACATACATACATACATATATGCATGCATACATATAAACATACAGACAGACACACAGACAGACACACACATACATGTACATATAATGCATATATGAACGTATGTAAGCTTCTTATACACACACACACACACACACACACACACACACACACACACACACACACACACACACATGGATACACATATAGATCATGATATAAAATATCCCTGAATTTTTGTGTATCTACGTGTTTCTATAGGTATATACATATACACACACACACATATATATATATACATATTCATTTACAATATAACGCAGCACGTTACGTGTTCGTGTTGATTAGTTTATGCCCGTATAACGCACTAATATATGTATATGTTCTATTCCTTGTATGCCTGGTTATGTGTGTAAGAATTAATGCTTCTGTTAATTCTGTATAAATCTGCATATACGAGTATAGGTATGGAGGTGTACGTATTTCACACTTCTTTTTTTTGTCACATTCTCTTCCTACATCTACGTGATTGCTGTTATTTCGCAGACAGCGGTGAATGATATTTATTCATATGGGACGTGTAATACAAGATGAACTTCTGAACTCTTAGGATCCTCTTCTGATTTTTTTTTTTTTTTTGTTTCTTATCTCAAGTGTTGTCGTCACTATTCCTTTAGTTGATTATAGGCAATGTTGTGGTATTTGCACCGACTGTGGTAGTGCACTTGTTCTTGTTGTAGTTATTGGTGCTGGTGGTGCTGGTGGTGGTGCTAGTGGTGCTGGTGGTGCTTGTGGTGGCAGCAGTAATAGGCGAGTTGTTGGCTATGCATATCTTATGAGCTACTTAGATAATTTTATTTTATTGCATCCATTGTTAGTTAATGTTACTGACCTGTCTAAATCAATTTGCGTGCATACACACACAATATACATGTGTGTGTGTGTGTGTGGCTGTGTAGATGTCTGTGTGTGTTTGTGTGTAACAATATATGTGTATACATATATATATATATATATATATATATATATATATATATATATATATATATATATATATATATATATATGTGATATACATACATATATATGTATGTAAATTTATAAGCATAAATATGTATGTAATTGATACATCTACACACACACACACACTCACACACACACGCATACACACATATATTGTAAATTCACAACAAACACCCGATATCTTACAAGGGCTGGTCAACAATTGACTTTAATAGAGACAAGGAAACCGAGCCAAGCATTCAAGTTGGCTATCAGTGAGTTGCAGTAGATGTAAAACAAGGAACGTTATCTGATATCTTATTATTTAAATGGTGTTGTTAGAAAATATTAATGTTACATAATAAAACTGAATGCAACATTGTCTGTGTGATTTTAATTGGAACAATGATCTACCACTATGTTGAAATTATATAAAATATAATATATTATAATGTAATGTACAGGGTGCTCAAAAAATCTCTCCTCAGTATGTATTTTGTTGCAAAATAAATATTTATAAGATGGTATAAGACTACAAAAGAATATATTAGACTTTACAAGACTTTAAAATACTTTATAAGAGGTGTTGAAAGTGTCGTTCTTCATTTTCAATACATAAGCTGACTCTTCTACACATGTTTTTAAATACATCTTGGCGAGTCTGACGCGGTATGGAGCGCGTGAAGGTTATGATTGAGTCTTTTAGCTCATTAATGGTTTTCGGGCGATTCTTGTACACTGGTCCTTTACTTAGCCTGTGTTTATAAATTTGCTTATCAAATACCGCACAGTGTCACCATGTGGAACAAAAGTATTTGGAAAAGTTTCTCTGAACTTCTGTTTCCAGCTCGAAACACCCATTCAACTAAAAACGTACGTTCTTCAATGGTTAGTATGTCGACACGCTGAAGGGTACACAATGACTGAGGGACAATGGCTGACACCCGGTCGTCCACGCAGTGATAGCCAAGTTGCGCATGCGCAGGATGAAAAACTTCACTGCGGAGAGATTTTTTGAACAACTTGTGTATGTGTGTGTATGCATTTATGTATGTATGCATGTATGTATATGTGTGTGTGTGTGTATGTGTGCTTGTATTTGTACGTGTGTGTTTGCGTTTGTGAGTGTGTAAGTTTGTATAATCGTTTGTATAATAGTTTGTTTAGTACGAAATACTGCATGAAATTTAAGAAAGATACACACTTGCTGTTTGTAAGCATGCTGTGCATTTCATAGTAAAAACAGAGTTTGTGCTTCACAAACACGGCATGCGCGGTTGTAACAGTTGACTATTCATAGAGGGTGGAATTCTGGCAATGTGGTTGTGAAACGCACCCAGTTTTCTTAATCTGTCCATATACGTTTATCCAGTATTTTTGTTTAAATAGTAAGACAGAAGAAATGCTGTGCTGGTGACGCCTATTGCGGTAGATATAGTTTTTAGGGCTCTTCTCTGGTCTCCAGCAAGGAAGCCGTCTTTTCCGTTATTGAATATTTGTGCCGGGGAAGTCTTGATGCTTGACTGGAGAGGTTTTTGGTTCTTCATTTTCTTTCTCATTTGGTGTCGGTTGAAATTGTTATCAAGAGTTCAAGAGAGTTTGTCCTCTCTCCACGTACAAATAAATTCAATAAATCAATAACTGATCTATATGATATTCTGATATTTTTTGTTTTTCGGGTTTGTTATATACTTTCTGCGTTTTCTATACGCTGCCTTCTCAGTTTTTTCACGTTTCTTCTATTATTCAATTTTTTAGAATTCGTTATGATATGTGGTTTGCGCCTGAAGAATATGTCTGAGTTTTCTCAAAATATGATATTGTTAGTAGCATGTATTGTGACCTTTAAATAAATAATATTTACTTCTCACCAGATGGAGTACTTTTTTCGTTAAGTTTATCATGGAACAGTACATTATATATATATATATATATATATATATATATATATAATATGCCAATGTAGTGCTGAACATTCACTTGTATACTGGTAGACTGGGTATGTAAAAGTAAATATAAGATTTTATTGGCTGTTTATAGTAATGTTTGGATAAAACTGTATCTGATGGGTATAGGGAAGTGTGGAGTGGAAGCAGCTGCAGAAACAAGAAGAAGAGGCGGTAAAGACAAGAGGAACAAAAGTAAAAGAGAGAGAAACGATGAAAAATATGATTTCTATTCAGTTATCATGATGTATGGGGCAAAAGAAATATCCATAACGTGTGCGTTTTCTGAGTTTGTATAATGAAATTAAACAGGTAACGATATGATATTCTATAGTTCTTCAGTGACTATGGATATCTGCAAAAAAGTAGGTTCTCAAAAGGACGTTCATAGTTGTTTTAAATTTTTCATTTCATATCGAAACTGGTATGTTTATCTTTTAAATCCTCTATGTATCTTGAAAAAGTTTTATCTGTACAACTGATTCAGTTTCTAAGACTGGATTTCTAAGTTTGTTAATTTTATCACACCTTTCGCGGAATAAACATAGAGTCTATATAAGTGTTAATTATTAATATAATTACTACTGTAACTTCACTATTCCTTACTATAGAATTTGCTAGAGGTTCGCTTAGGGGCATAATGCAGGAAGTATACAGTTACATGGTTGAACAGAATTCAGGTTATTGGGAAAATCGTACTTCCTTTGGCCAAGAACTCAGCAAAGATCTTGTAATATCTATGATTACTGGAGAAAATATATAAGAGTATTTACAAGTTTTATAAACTTTCTGGGGAAGCAGACAGTTGCTCACTTTTAGACTGAAAGTAGGATTAAATATTGTTTTATGTTTTCCTCTAATATATTTGGTGTTATTGTTGTTCCTGGTGTATTTTATCTTGTCAGAGCTTTGCTATAATAATCTGCTGCAATATTATATGCATATTTATCATGCCAGTTGCTGCTCACTTAAGCAAGCATTTACTCTTTCGCAAATATGTGAAATCTAAAATTAGTGGATAAGATAGCTGGCTGATATTCTGAATTATAACGGATTTACTATGACGTTTCGTTAGGTTTTCCATAGGAAGTAAATGTGGGCTGATTGTACGCTAAAATTAATGTTATGTCAAGAAACTGAGCTATTTTGAGGTTAGCGTTAATCGTTATTTTTAAATTCAAATAATTAATA
>NC_142934.1:22781929-22786929 GCF_046866305.1 Octopus bimaculoides | reverse complement strand
ACTATCCGGTGCTTCTTCCAATCTGGCTTCCGGTATTTAATTAATTTGTTTCTGACGAGATAGCAATTGATCGAACTAAAATTAGCTATTGAGCAGTGCACTAGAAACTGATAAATATTTGTATCACACATGTATATATATATATATATATATATATATATTACGGAGATGTACTTGCATGGCAAGTGACCTGATCTGAGATTGTGTGCTGGAACGAAAACAATTGCAGCGTGGAAGGTGTTTATAAGCCATTTAAAATAACACACAAAATCCGTTAGATTCACTTCAACATTTAAATTTAATTGGTCAAAATATATTCGTCGCTTTGAGACCGCGACTGTTCACTGACTAAATTCTGTGCTGATGTAGGTAAAGGTGTTTGCATCAGTTATTACATAACACTTGTAAACTATAGTGCTATATATATATATATATATATATATATATATATATATATATATATATATATATATATATATATATATATATACATACATACATTTATACATGTAATATATATATATATATATATATATACACATACATACTCTCTCTTTCCTTTCCCGAGCGTCCAATAACACTATCCGTATCACGTCCTCACTTTGTTGTTTTTTTTTGTTATTGTTTTTTTGTATTTTTTTGAAACTATATATATATATATATATATGTATATATATATATGTATATATATATATGTATATAGCGAAAGATGAAGGCTATAGTGAGAGATAGTGTATCTACTGGGGGTTGCACTCTGCAGTTAGTGCTAAGCTATCGGCTTACCGTTCCACCTACCAACGCACTGTCTCAACGAGAATAATTATCACAAGAATAAGAATAATAACCTCAACTATCACCACCGCCACCACCACCACCACCACCACCACCACCACCACTACTACTACTACTACTACTACTACTACTACTACTACTACTACTTCAACTATTACTATTACTACCACCAGCGCCACTAATACTACCACTGCTGCTGCTGCTACACAAAGAAAATCAATAGGTACCCAGCAACAGCATGAACAACAACAGTAACCAAAGTCAAAGCATCATAACAACATCACTTGTAGCAGAAGCAACAACAACGACAACAACAACAATATCAACAAATAAACAACTAACAACAACAAGAACAACGGTGACAACAATAACGGCAGTAGCAATGAAATCAATTAGAATAATAAACTCAAGAGTAACAACATGAGCAGCACAACAACCGTAACAGCAACATTAACGGTGACCACAACGATAAAAACTACTCTAACATCCACCGCAGCGTTTAGCACAGCCAAGCAACAGCAGCACCAACAACAACACTTACAAAAACAACTAGAACAAAAAATATAAATTCTACAAGACGTAGGAGTGGCTGTGTGGTAAGTAGCTTGCTTCCCAACCACATGGTTCCGGGTTCAGTCCCACTGCGTGGCACCTTGGGCAAGTGTCTTCTACTATAGCCTCGGGCCGACCAAAGCCTTGTCAGTGGATTTGGTAGATGGAAACTGAAAGAAGCCCGTCGTATATATGTATATATATATGTATGCGTGTGTATATGTTTGCGTGTCTGTGTTTGTCCCCCCGTCACCCGACATCGCTTGACAACCGATGCTGGTGTGTTTACGTCCCCGTAACTTAGCGGTTCGGCAAAAGAGAACCGATAGAATAAGTACTAGGCTTCCAAAGAATAAGTCCTGGGGTCGATTTGCTCGACTAAAGGTGGTGCTCCAGCATGGCCACAGTCAAATGACTGAAACAAGTAAAAGAGTAACCATCACAGCTACAACGATAACAGCAAACACTGCAAAATAACCGCAACGACTATTGCCTCAGTTATTATAATAATCCATTCTTCTATAAGCACGAGGTCTGAAATCTTGAGGGTAAGTCGATTACAATGACCCTAGTGTTCAACTGGTATCTATTTCATGGACCCTGAAAATATAAAAGGGGCATAGTCGATCTTGGCGGAATTTTAACTCTGAACGTAAAGTTGGGCGAAATGTCGTTAGTCATTTTGTGAAGCGTGCTAACGATTCTACCAGGTCGTCGCTTTATAAATGATTATAATATTTACAGTTTCAAATTTTGACACAGAGCTAGCAGTTCTTGAGAGACGGTGTAGTCAATAACATCGACTCTAGTACTTTGACTGGTACTTATTTGACCGACCCACTTTGACTGGTACTTATTTGACCGACCCTGAGAGGATGAAAGACAAATTCGATTTCGGTGGAACTTCAATTCAGAATTCAAACGAAATATATTTTATTCAGCGTGCCATTTCATTCTGCCACCTCACCGCTCTCTCAATAATTATAATAATAATTCCTTTTACTATAACCACAAGGTCAGAAATTTGCTGGTCTGAAATTTGTGCTAGTCGATCGCATCGACTCCAGTGTTCGACCAGTACTCATTTCATCGACTCCGATTGGATGAAAAGCAGAGTCGACCTCAGCAGATTTTGAACTGAACTCAGAAGGTGAAGTCTAACAGAATATCGCTAAGAATTTTGTTCATCGATTCTGCCAGCTGACCACCTTTTCAGTAATTATAACAATAATCCTGTCTCCTAAAGGCTCAAGGCTTGAAATTTTGGAGAAGGGGGCCAGTCGATTATATTGACCCCAGTGTTTCACTGGTACATAATTTATCGAATACGAAAGGATGAAAGGCATAGTCGACCCCGGCGGAATTTGAACTCAGAACGTAAAGACGGTCAAAATGCCGCTAAGCATTTTACCCGGCGTGCTAACGATTCTGCCACCTCGCCTCCTAGTAATTGTAATAATGATTTCAAATTTTCGCACAAGGCCAGCAAGTTCAGGTGAGGGATAAGTCGATTACTTCGACCCCAGCGTACAACTGGTACTTATTTTATCGATCTTGAAAGGAGGAAAGGCAAAGTTTACCTCGACGTAATTTAGTAATTATAATAATAATTACCTCAATAATCGTTACTGTAACAACAATAATGTCTACCACGGTAGTTGTAACATAAACCACAACAACCTCTACAATAGCAGGTGTAAAAAGAAAATGACTACTACAACATTAACAACAACAACTGCTATAACAACAATCACCACCGCAACTACATCCAGTACAGCTACTAGAAATAGCACTAATTACCACAGAAACTACATCAACGACAATAACAACAACTACCATATCAACCATTAACAACAAAAACTAATAAAAACAACCACCATTAATAATAAACACAAAGACTAGATTAATTAGCTGCCATCATTTTATACAGCTGCCATACTGATATTATTTGTACAGGCAATCCTATATGGAGCTTCGTGTTACTGAGGAATTTGTTGTTGTTGGTGGTGTTCTTGTTGTTTTTGCCATTGTTGTTGGAGAATGAATGTTGGGTATCGGTGGGCCGTGCAGTTGGTGGTAGGGGTACTGTTGGTGGCGATGTTGTTTTCTGGTGGAGGTGAATTTGTTTTTAGCGGTGGTGATTGTGCTAGTGTTGTTGTTACCGTTACAGTTGTTGTTACTGGTGGTGGTGAGGGTATTGTGCTAGTGGTATGGATGTAGTAGTAGTAGTAGTAGTAGTAGTAGTAGTAGTAGTTGTTGTTGTTGTTGTTGTTGTTGGTTGTGGTGGTGGTGGTGGTGGTGGTGGTGGCAGTGGGGGTAATGGTGTCTTCCTTGTGGTTGTTGCCGTTGGTAATGTTTGCTGTTGCTGGTGTTGTTGTTGTTGTTACTGTCATTGTTCTTGTTGTTCTTGTTGTTGCTGCTGTTGCTGCTGCTGCTGCTGTTATTGTTGTTGAAGCTGTACGCATTGTTATTGTTATTATTGTTGTGGTCCCTCGTGGAACTTGGGAGCTGAAGACTAAATCGATTAACACCAGCGACAGCAGCAGCAGCTGCAGTGCAGGGGCAGTAGAAGCAGCAGCAGCAGCAGCAGCAGTAGTAGTAGTAGTAGTAGTAGTAGTAGATCCAGTGAAGCCGCATGGCTCAGTGGTTAGAGCGTCGGGCTCACAATCAAGAGGTAGTGAGTTCGATTCCCTGACCGGGCTATGTGTTGTCTTCTTGAGCAAGACGCTTTACCTCACATTGCTCCAGTTCACTCAGCTGCAGAAATGAGCTACGGCGTCGCTGGTGCCAAGCCGTATCAGCCTTTACCTTTCCCTTAGATAACATTAGTGGCGTGGAGAAGGGAGGCTGGTCTTCCATTTAACAACCTTGCTCGGACTTGTGCCTAGGAGAGGGACTCTCTAGGTCTGATCCCATGGTCATATATGACCGAAGGAGGTTTTTATTCTTGTGTAATCGATCCACGCTCATTGCCTTGTATGTCATGTGTTTTGTTTGTTTGTTTGTTGCTGTAGCTCCAGGTGAACACTGATCGAGTAGACCGAGGACTTTCTATCATTGATCATTCAACTTTTTCCCTGACTGATATACTATATATAGGACAATAACATCTAGTGAGTCCTCTATTCCTTAAGACCGTAAGGTGAGAGTCGAAGAACATTTGGCTGTTATTTCTCTCATTTTGAGTGATCACATAAACTCCTATAGACAACGAAAATTGTTATTGTTGTTTAGCCCTAAGTCGACCATCACTGAGTTAAACTATGATCAAAAGTATTCCAGCCATGACAGTCATGTCTTTTTTTTCTTTTTTTTTTTTCTATGTGCAAGAAATTTAGAAATACGTTTTGGCCTTTTGTTAAGATTGTGTGACAGTCGGGGTGAGAATTAAGAGAGATTTGGCTGCTATTTCTAACAAATCAAGTAACCACGTAAAGGTTATCTAACCCTAAGTTAGCATCAATTCAGCACACCTTTGATAACAGGTGTTCCAAACGTGACAAACGTATTCATTTTTTTCAGTCATAGTGTACCTTGGACTACATTATCTCACACGTCGTTCCTTCTTAAAGTGTAAGCTAATATTAATTGGTAAAAGAAGGCAGTGATGTTGGTAGAATCGTTAGCACGCCGGGCAAATTGCTTCGCGACATTTC
>NC_142934.1:22776929-22779429 GCF_046866305.1 Octopus bimaculoides | reverse complement strand
GGAATGAAGGCTTAAAAAGTAACAACCTTGTTTAATGAATGGATGAACACTTCCTTGTGGTGGCCATCTGGATATCACGTTGGTTTGATATATGTGGGTAAGCAAGCGGGTTGAGGAAAGATAAACGACAATATAGAATTTCTTCCTTTTTGACTTTTGTCTTTATATCTTCCGTTTGTTTCAGTTATTAGACTGCGGCCATGAAATGTTTAATCAAACACATCGACCCCGGTACTTACATTTTGTTTTTTAAACTTGACATTTACTCTTTCGGTCTTTTTATTATGCCCAACTGCTAACTTACACGGACGTAAAGAAACCAACAGCGTTTGTTAAGTGTTAGGGAGACAGATAGACAGACACATACAGACACACATACTTTGCTGGCACTCTGTCGCTTACGTCGACGACGTCGAGGGTTCCAGTTGATCCGATCAACGGAACAGCTTGCTCGTGAAATTAACTTGCAAGTGGCTGAGCACTCCATAGACACGTGTACCCTTAACGTAGTTCTCGGGGATATTCAGCGTGACACAGTGTGACAAGGCTGACCCTTTCAATTACAGGTACAACAGAAACAGTAAGTAAGAGTGAGAGAAAGTTGTGGTGAAAGAGTACAGCAGGGTTCGCCACCATCCCCTGCCGGAGCCTCCTGGAGCTTTTTAGGTGTTTTCGCTCAATAAACATTCACAACGCCCGGTCTGGGAATCGAAACCGCAATCCTATGACCGTGAGTCCGCTGCCCTAACCACTGGGCCATTGCGCCTCCACAGAGACACATATACACATATATGCATATACACACAGGCACTCTCACACACATATACACACACGCACTTGCACATGCAGATTTCCATTGGCTGTACATACATAATGAGTCCAGATTTTTGTGTGTATATGTGTTTGTATGTGCGTCTGTGTGTGTTTGTGTCCCGCCCACACCTTGACAGCCGGTGTCGGTTTGTTTGCGTCCCTGTAACTTATTGGTTCAGCAAGAATAAGTAACAGACTGGAAAAAGAATAAGTACTGGGGTCAATTTATGACTAAAACTCTCCAAGGCGAAGTCTCAGCATGGCCGCCGTTCAATAACTGAAGAATTAGGTGTGAAACTTGAAGCCCAGAAAGAAAAAAACGGTTCGAATCCTCCCATCGAGTTTTTGATGTCTCCCTTTATTAATATATATATATATATATATATATATATATATATATATATATATATATATATATATATATATATATTACGGAGATGTACTTGCATAGCAAGTCACTTGATCTGAGATCGTGTGCTGAAACAAAAACAATTGCACGGTGGAAGATGCTTATAAGCCATTTAAGAACATACAAAAAACCACCGTTGGAATCACTCCAACATTTAAATCTAATTTGTGTCGAAATATTTTCGTCGCTTTGAAAATACGACCTGTATATGTGTATATATATATATATATATATGTGTGTGTGTGTGTGTGTGTGTGTGTGTGTGTGTGTGTGTGTGTGTGTGTGTGTATGTATATATATATATATATATACATATATAATGAAGTCAGAGAACAGCAAAAGAAACAAGGCAATACAGAAAGGAAAATATGAAAACAGTATTGACGTTTCAGACGCTTGTTCTTCACCAGAACAAAAATATAGAGAAATATACGCACTCAAATATACATATACATATTTGTGTGTGTATGTGCGCGTGTGTGTGTAAATATATGTTTATATACATATATAAACTATGTATTTATTCATACGTGTGTGTGTGTGTGTATAGAATGGCGCACCA
Source organism: Octopus bimaculoides (assembly GCF_046866305.1). NCBI lineage: Eukaryota > Metazoa > Mollusca > Cephalopoda > Octopoda > Octopodidae > Octopus > Octopus bimaculoides. The sequence continues at coordinate 22,777,645 of NC_142934.1, read as the reverse complement.
GGAGGCTCGGAGTCCAATAACTGAAAGTGAAAGATATGCTACATATGTGTGTGCGCACGCCCCTGTGTGTAAGGGTGAATATTCAGGTGATGACTCAGGGCAAGAAGTTTGTTGCTGGAGGCCAATGTCATATGTATAATAATAATAACGTTAACAAATACGACAGTAAGAGGCCAATGAATAAAATGTATGATAGGCAAACTCGTTTATTGATAATGTACGGACAATGTGTGGTGTTGTCTTCCCTTATCTGACTGGTTCTACTGTTGACGTGTGTGTGTAAAGAAGTATATATATATATATACATATATATATATATATATATATATATATATATATATATATATATATCTATACATATATATATATATATATATATATATATATATATATATATATATATATATATATATATATATATATATATATATATACATATATATATACATGTGTATATATATATATATATATATATATATATATATGTTGTAAATTGTATACCCTTACATACAAATATATGTGAGAGTATACACACGCATATAGACAAATAAATGCGTATCTATCTAAATACACACACACATATATACACACATACATGCATATGTGTGTGCGCGCGTGCGCGTGTGTGTGGATATGTATGTATGTAGATCTATGTGTCTATAATGGTTGTCATTGTATAAAGCCTGTGTGATTACTGGTCCATCAGAGTTTCGTTG
>NC_142934.1:22756929-22771929 GCF_046866305.1 Octopus bimaculoides | reverse complement strand
AGTCATACATGTATGCACACATCCACAACCACATACAACATGCATATTTATATTTATCTATCTATCTATTTATCTATCTATTTATATATATACACACACACACACACACACATACATGCATATATACATACATACACACGCACACGCACACACACATATATATATATATATATTTATATATATATATATATATATATACATGTACACATACATACACACACTCGTACACACATCTATACGTAGACTCCCATAGGCCAGACTTTGTGTGCGCGCGCGCATGCGTGTATGTATGTGCGTGTATTTTCTCCGGCAGTGTCGTCTGCTGACATGGAAGAAAATAAAAACCTTCTGTTTTACTTGCTTGAGCAGACAGTTTAATAACTGGGGCAGAAGTAACTAATTTCATCTCCCTGCTGTCCTCCCTCAGGAAAACATTGTCGCCAAAACTTCATCAGACTCTGTCCATCCTTACGTAAACCTCGCTTGTTCCTTCCTGTTTCCCTTCTGCTTGGAATTCAATTTTATCGCCCTCCACTTAATAGATTTTCTTAGCAATATTTTTTCCCACATTTTTTTAACATTTTCCTCAAACGTTATTTTAACATTATTATTTTTTTTTTTCATTATAATTACCTTTCTTCCTTTCTTTCACTCATTCTTTATTCATTTATTTATTTATTTATTCTTTTCTTTCATTCTTTCTTTCTTACTTTGCCTCTTTCTTTCTTCCTTCCTTCTTTCCTTTCTTCTTTCTTCATTACTTCTTTTCTGCCATACTTTTATTCTTCAGTGCTTAATCTCTCTCTCTCTCTCTCTTTCTCATCTCTTTCTCTCTCTCATTCTCCCTCTCTCTTTCTGTATTTCTTAATCTATTTGTTTGTTTCTTCCCCCTCTCTCACTCCCTCTCTCCCTCTCATAACGGGTAATTTTTCTCCGCGTTATTATTTCATTTACTCACACACACACACACACACATACACACACACACACACACACACACACACACACATCACAAACACACGCATGAATATTTACATACATAAACACACACACACATATACATATATAAATATATGCATATATAAATACACACGCATGAATATTTACATACATTCATAAATACACACACACACACACACACGCACACATATATATGTATGTATGTATGTATGTATATATATAAAACACTGTCTGGTTTAAAAAGTCACATCAGACGTCATGAAAGGGCTAAGGTGTAGGTGCAGGAGGTGGTCAAACTCTGTTTAAGGAGTAGACAACCACCATATATATACATATATACAATGGTTCCATCAGCCGAGGCGATTACTTTGCTGGGTCCTCAAGATTGATGTAGAAGATGAAGAGTGAAGAAGAAGCCATGGATTAATTAAGATCCAGCTATCAAATTGTGTACTAACCAAACAAGAACTTGTGTACATCCTAACAACTGAGTGGTCTCCACTAAAGGCACTCGTTGTCCAGGCGGGGTTGTTACGTCGGATGACGAATTTAATGTACCACCGGAAAGCATCAAGCATAATCCACACGAGGGTGGATTATTGCATGCATTTTCACTCACTGTCACTCATGTGGCTTAGCCTTTACAGTTGTTATGAGAAAGGACAGCTGTTTGTCCATGGTGCTGAGCTATGGAATCGAACTCCGAGCTCTTTGATTAAAGAAAAGTAACGTTGGTAAAATAAAGCTATGAGGCCAGCCCAGAAGTGCGATACCTTCAAAAATCTGCAAAAAGACTGTCATGAACCAACGTGAGAATAACTGTGCTGTCGCCCTGTTTGCTAGAAATTACAGCAAAATTTCCCTCAAACCATGCCCATTTGCTTAGAAACGAAGAACAATGTTGTATAATGTAGTTTTGCATGCACTGTGTCTAAAACAATCCGTGAGACGGTCGCAGATAGAATGTCTGTTTATAGATTTGTTCGGAGATTTGGTTGCTCTTTTTAGCAGACTTAACTATTGCATAGAGAATCCCAACTCGGCTCATGTTGCCTGCTGTCACTAATCACATAAAGTATACATTAATTAAAGAGTGATATTTAATTAGCTGTGGCACACTTAACACTTCATGTTCTATTGAGTAATTCTGGTGAAATGAAAACCTATCAAATATTAATTAAATACACAGCAATAACACAATCTCATAAACTGTAATTAAATACATACCAAACACATAAATATTTATTTCTATTTTACAAACGCGAGTCAACGCGATATTGCAGGCATAGCTGTGTGGTTAGGAAACCTTCTTCGAAAGTAAGTGGTTTCGGGTTCGATCCTGCTGTGGAACTACTTTCAGAACACGCCTTTTACTGTATCATCGTGTTGACCAGCGCCTTAGGGATGAAAATTAATGGATGGAAACTATCTGGATCCCTTAAAAGAACACTTCTGTTTCTGTTATATATATATGCATGTATTCTCATGCACATAGTTGCATATCTAGACATACTCATATATATTTAAATGATAAACTTCTGAAAAGTTTTACAGATTTTTACAGTTCCAGTGATGGATTAGATCTATAGTCTTCGGATTAGCTTTCTCCTTTCTGGTTTTGAGAAGACTAGTTTCTCAAGAGTGGTATTTAGGTAGTGTGTTACATATCCCAGGGTCCTAATAATTACAGGTATAAACCTGAACTTGTAATCTGGATAGAGTAACTGCAGATTTCTCACTAGTTCAGCATAGGTGTTCCTTTTGTCACTCATCTTCAGCTTTATGCTAACATCCGCTGGGCAGCTAATTTCCACAACTGTGCACAGTTTCTCTTCTCTATCTCAAATCATCATATCAGGCCTGTTGTGCTTACATTTTATTGAGGTTTTCACCGGTACATTCCACCAGCATTCCTTTTTATTATGAGTGGCTATGGCTTCTACCATATTGTGGGTTCTTATTTCTTTGTCCTCGGGATTATCCTTCCGACGGATTTCATTATAGAGTGTCCTAGCTACAACATCATGTCTCATCGGAGATGACATTTTCGGAGAACTGCTTATGATGTGAGTGATATCTTCAGTATGAACTCTACAAAGTCTGCATCGGTTGTCACACTTTACGACTTTACCTGCATCTCTATCCCTTTTGTGCATCAGGTACTTGGCTGATATTTCCTGTTCCTATATGTATGTATGTATGTATGTATGTATGTATGTATGTCATTGTTCAGTTTTATTTCAAGATTTCTTGCCAAAAGAGAAAGAGCCGGTTTCTAAACTAGATCCAAGACTAGGTTATTTTTGTATGCATGAATGTATGTATATGTGCAAATTTGTATGTTTTTTTTATGTATGTATTCTCATGTATATAGTTGCATATCTAGATATGCTCATATATATTTAAATAATAAACCTCTGGTAAGTTTTACAGGTTTTTACAGTTCTATTGATGATTGGATTTGTAGCGTTCGAATTAGCTTTCTCCTTTATGGTTTTGTATGTATGTATGTAATCTGGATATGCATGTATGTATGTATGTATGTATGTAGGAATCTTTGTATGTATGTATGTATCTTTGTATGTACGAATGTTTGTATGTACGTTTCTAATTATATAAACAATGTTTTTTAGGCCAAGTTAGTTCAGTGTTCCTAACGATAAATCATAATGCACGTATCTCACATAACCAGAAACCTCAAATATTTTTTCTTTTTTATATTCAATTACATCCAAGCATGTCTTTCTGTGTTCTCGTTAACACACGATTTCCTTTTTCCAATTCACAAACACTTTCAGACGCTCTAGTCTTTCATTCTTTCATTCCTTTAGCCTATTAATCCCGTACATTTATTCCACAGGGAGATAATATATAAGAGAAACTACTTGAACCCTAATTTATATACGAAGTTTATCCACACAAGGGTCTTTATTAACAACAGAAAATGGATTGGGGTACAACGGAGGATAGACGTAAGGTCTGTAGAAATACATCCATCTGCCCTGTAAAAGTTATTATTTATTTAAGTATCAAGCAAAACTAAGGGTTTTGTATTTATCATATTGTAGCATAAAGGGACGTGTATGTAGACAAAACACATCCGGATCTTTATTCCTTCATTGACCCCGAAACCGCCTTCACCACACTTCCCTCTCGCCGCCGCCACCACCTACTGTCTGCTTGCTACATACACAAGAGTCTTTATTGAAGCTGGTATTCCGATATAACCAAACCCCTAACAGAGCCTTATTGTTCCCAATTGACATAGAGTAGGACTCGGTTTCACCTTTTCTCCATGCCTTTTGTCCATAAAGGGTCAATATGCTTTGTGCAGGGAATCATAAGACAAAACTGACATAATCGCCAGAGGGAGTGCACGCGCGAGTGTGTGAGTGGATGTAGATAGATAGATAGATAGATAGATAGATAAGTAGACAAATAGATAGACAGACAGACAGACAGACAGACAGACAGACAGATAGATAGATAGATAGATAGATAGATAGCTAGATAGCTAGATAGATAGATAGATAGATAGATAGATAGATAGATAGATAGATAAGTAGACAGATAGATAGATAGAAAGATACATACATATATATATATATATATATATATATATATATATACATATAGAAAGAGAGAGAGAGGAAGAGTGGGAGAAACATACACACACACACTCACACATATACATATATGTATGTATGTATGTATGTATCTATGTGTGTGTTTGTGTGTTTGCCTCTGTGGTTATTTTCCCACCACCACCACTTGACAACCGATGTTGGTGTATTTACACCCTCGTAACTAGGTGGTTCGACAAAAGAGGCCGATAGAATGAGCACAAGGATTTTTTTTAAATAAGTACTTGGGTCGATTTGTACGATTAAAACCGTTCATGGTAGTGCTCCAGCTTGGCTGCAGTCAAACAAGTAAATAATAAAAAATAAATATACACATTACTAAAATGTGATGAAACAGTTCTTCAGATTGTTGTTAAGCTGTTGTTATGTGTATAACTTTACTACTATAGGTCCATAAGAGATGCTTCCTCGAGACGAATACGGCTGATTTCAGGTTTTTACTAGTATATCTGTTTTAAGTATGATATATAGATTGCTATTGTGAACTAATACTGCTTCCTTTCTTAATAACGAATAAGTATGTATGACTATATCTGTGTGTGTGTGTGTGTGTGTGTGTGTGTGTAACCGAGTAAGCACATAAATGTGAAACAAGCTGGAAAAATAGTACTCGAATACCAGAGGTAGAGTAATATGCTTTCTTATGAAAGCTGCAAAAACATCACAAAAATATCACAGTCGCAGTTCTTTGTGATATTTTCGTGATGTTTTAGCAGCTTTAATAATAAAGAATATATATACACACTCACACACACACCTATATACATATAAACACACATATCTATCCATCTATCTTTCTATACATACGCACACACATAATGAACGAGCCTTGGATCTAGATTAGAAACCGGCTCTTTCTGTGTCGGCAAAAAATCTTGAAATAAAATTGAATAATGGCATACATACATGTGTACACTTACGAAATGCTTTTTCAGAATGTTTACAGCAGTCTAAGGCGTTTTAAACAACACATCGTTGTAAGGTTTGATGTTCTAATTGTATGTGTGTGTGTATTATATGTGTGTGTGTGCGTGTGTGTGTACACGCACATATATGCATCTCGTTTCTGTTTTTCTTCTTGTCTGCTTCTTTACCAGCGTCTCTTTAAACATTATCAGCTCAAAATACAAACAGATAAACAGTCTTGTTCCCAGCTTGATAATTGGCGGAATAAATTATCATTTTGCTCAGAAAACCCTAGGTAACTGTATTTACAAGATTTGTGGTTTTTTATTAAAAGATTATTTACATGCATATATATTAATATTAAAAGCAGACAGGCGATCAAAGTCATTGAGAGAATTTTAACTTTGAGGTGTAATATATATATTGAAATTTATAAATGAAATGAGCATTCGTTAAAATATGACTGGTAATTAATTAAATGGTTATGTCAAATTAATATTTATGTAAGTTACAATTAATTATTGGAAATATTTTGAAGTATCTTGAGACCGGAGAATTACGAAATCAAAAGCACCATCACTATAACGTAATATATCCGTTCAAAGCAAGAAAGGCGAAGAGAAATACTGACAAATGCTCTGGAATTAAAGCTAAAAACAGGAAAGATATTGTGAGATATCGAAGAAGATATAAACAAAATTAGTATCAGAGGAAATATAAGACGATCATTAAGAAGTTGTAGCAAGATATACCATCAAACTTATTTTATTTTAGAAGCACTAAGAAATACAGTGAAGTAATGCCAACAAATTATTAGATAGAATTAAGGACATAAAGTGAAGCTGAATAAATAATTAAATGAGAGTTGATGATAAACAACTATTTATGGAAAAGCTAATGAAAATAACATTTAAAAAATATACTGGAGCTAAAAGAAAAACAAATTGTATTAATTTGTTGGTTGGATGTGAGGTTAAATGATTAAACGGCTAATGGAGATAAAGTTGTATCTTGTTATAACTAAATTAGATTAATGGAGTAAAAGATGGTACTTTAAAAAGATCAGAGTTTTACTTTAATGCGCTCTGGTTGCTAAGTTTGTCAGATATAATTGCAAAGAAGGAAAGACAAATAAATTGAGAAAAAGAAACACAGTAGCTATTATATGTAATATATCATAAATTTATGTATAAAAATATTTAATGATGAAAGAGTTTAACTTGCTAATTAAGTAGAAGCAAGAAGTACTACGGTATGATGCAGAGGCTATTAAAACTATACCAGTATCTACAAAGGGTGTGTGGATATAAGAACATTATAATATCACAATTTCAGACTTATAATAGGCTTAAATAAGTTTAGAGTTTTGAAGATCCTGTGTCGACAAGATAGGATTAATTCTGATTGTCGATTAAGTAATTTCGGGTTGGACTATAGAATTACATAATTTTCGGGTAAGGGTTTTTATGAGTTGATAAAAATTCTTCAAGGCAGTGCCCCAGCATGGCCGCCTTCTAATGACTGAAACTAGTAAAAAAAAGAAAAAGTTACAAACATTCAACTAGCTATGCAACCAGCCAAAATGTTAGAAGCCAGCCAGCCAGCGAACCTGCCAAGTAGTCGTCCATCCATCCATCCATCCATCCATCTAAGCAGCATGTCAGTCTCTTCATCGATCCGCTTCGTCAAAATAGTAGTAGTAGTAGTAGTAGTAGTAGTGGTGGTGGTGGTGGTGGTGGTGGTGGTGGTGGTGGTGGTGGTGGCGGCGGCGGCGGCAGCAGCAGCAGCAGCAGTAGTAGTAGTAGAGTAGTAGTAGTAGTAGTAGTAACAGTAGTAGTAGTAGTAGTAACAGCAGCAGCAGCAGCGGCGACAGTAGTAGTAGTAGTAGTAACAGTAGTAGTGGTAGTAGTCACAGCAGCAGCAGCAGCAGCAGCGGCGACAGTAGTAGTAGTGGTGGTGGTTGTGGTGGTGGCAGTAGTAGCTGTAACCCCACCACCACCACCACCACCACCATCAGCAGAAGCAACAAGCAACAGTTGAGTCTTTTTTTAGTTTCTTTCATGTAAAAGGTCAACTCGGTGGAATGGCGATTCATGTCAGATTAATATCGGAAAATGGAAAGCAATTAGAGAAACGGATCATGTTTTTGATACAGCAGCCAGGGACTTTCCCTTTACAATACAATATACACCCTTTAACAATAATAATAGCAACAGCACCACTACTGCCACTATCAGCAGTAACAACTGCAATAATAATAATAATAATAATAATAATAATCTTTTCTACTATAGGCACAAGGCCTGGATATTTTAGGGGAGGGGGAAATCGATCGCATCGACATCAGTACATGACTGGTACTTAATCTATCGACTCCAAAAGGATGAAAGGCAAAGTCAGCCTCAATGGAATTTGAACCTCAGAATGAAAAGACGGACAAATGCTGCAAAGCGTTTCGCCCAGCGTGCTAACGATTCTGCCAGCTCGCCGCCTTAACAATAATAATAATAATAATAATAATGATAATAGTAATAATAATAATAATAATAATAAGCCTTTCTACTATAGGCACAGGGCCTGAAATTTGGTGGGAGGGGACTAGTCGATAACATCGACCCCAGCACTTGACTGGTACTCATTTAATCAATCCTGAAAGGATAAAAGGCAAAGTCGACCAGAACGTAGCGACAGACGAAATACCGCTAAGCATTTCGCCCGGCGTGCTAACGATTCTGCCAGCTCGCCGCCTTAACAACAACAACAACAACAACAACAACAAAATAATAATAATAATAATAATAATAATAATAATAATAATAATAATAATAATAATAATGATGATGATGATGATGATGATGATGATGATGATGATTAGCCACAAGTCTTCGAAGAGGTACAGAAAAATATAAAGAAATGTCCAGCGTAGTGCTTTGAAAGATGTGTGATGTAGGATGAATAGTTTAGACAAGATCAATAGGAGGCGTAGTAGACATTATATAATTGCACGACCTAGAAATTATAAACGTGCCTAGGTGCACAGATATTTACATGAAATAAATAAAAATTGTGGTGATAAGGAGGTGATTCCTGGTCGTTTATATTTTACCGTTGTTGCAGGTCCTCCGATCTGTTGGTTAGTTGAATACAGATCTTTCTTTATGACTCCAGAGTTAAGACAATCAATCTTAATATTGTGTTCTTGTCGCTTTTTTTCCTTGGGTCATTATGTGCACAAAAACCTTAAACGGCTTTTGTTGCCTCATGTGTAGCAGCTAGGTTTTCTACCCTGAATTCAGTGTCATTACCATCCACAGAACACAGCTCTGGAATTGTTATTTAGTCTTACAGAAACATGAGGACTTGTGTGTCCACGAGGAACCCTGCTTCACCCCACTCACCTGACCATATATTGTCGAAAATTACGCCGTGACTGCAAGCCAGGGATCAAATCGTCACCAATGTTTCTAACGACGACTCTTGTGTTTTACATTCCCAAATATTGTTGGATTAGTTTATAAGGACGATTTGAGGTTGTGCTTTAAAATCTGTCTTCTGTTTTAAAGATGATGACACTTAAGGTATCACCCGACCTCTATCTTTCGCTAATGGAGATTCCCCTGAACCTATCTGACACAGGGCAGCCCTACCCAATTCTTCCTTAGATGGAGTAGGAAAAGCGTCCGTGACCTTAGCAAGACGCAAGATCACAGAAGTTTTATGCTTTGCTAAGACTACGGAGGTTAGACTCCACCTCTTGCGTGCCTCTGTGGAGGATTGCAGTAAGCTGGTCCCTGTTTTGTAAGCAAAATGTTGCCAAGCTTCTAATTCTTTCAGTAAAATGTTCCATATTTATTTCTGCCTTGTTCGAATGAACGCTCGTGAGCGACTGCATTGTGTTATTGCTCACCAAATTTTCGTCTTGATGAAGTTCTTGAAATTATATTGTTGCTTCTGCTGCTGCTGCTGCTGCTGTTGTTGTTGTTGTTGTTGTTGTTGTTGTTGCTGCTGCTGTTGCTGCTGTTGTTGTTGTTGTTGCTGTTGTTGTTCTTGTTGTTTTGAAGTGTTCTGTCCGCTCGTTATTTCTTGCTGAAAAGTCAATATTTTTTTTTAATTTCCGGTCATTCATTTGTTCGTGAGCTCGTTAATAATATTGTAATATTTATTTTTGTTTTCTATATTTCAATAGTTGCTTTACATTACTCAAAGCAATTTCTCATCGGGGTGGATCCTAAAAAAAGAAAAAACTGTATTTTGTCTTAGAATTTTTTAGTACAATAAAATAGAAAGAGTTAAAGCACAAACGACTTTGTCGTCTATCCCCGTAGTTGGGTAGACATTCCCCAAAATTCAACAATAGTCCCAGTTGGAAATAATAATTTCCAAAATGAAATTTAGTTTCATCATTTAAACTTGAGAATTCTCGGAGCAAAATATTGGAACCTCTTGACAGCAGTATTTACTAACATAAGAACAAGGCACGAAATTTGAAGAAAGAAGAGTAGGCGACTCTGGAAGGATGAACAGCAAACTTGAACTCAACGGGATTTGAACTCAGAATATAATGAGTGGGAAGAACCCGGCAAGGAATTCGTCAGATTGTCTAAATATTCCGCCAATTTACCGTCCTAACGAGAAGAATCCATGTAAAGATTGATTATCTTATCTAGCGACTACAGAAGAATTGAACTCAGTGTAAGAGCCGAAATAAATACGCATAGTAATTGGTTCAACGCTTTGAAAGAATTTACCAATACATATCCCTGAAAGGGAAAATGGACTTAATGTAGAAAGGGGACTTTATGTGTTTCAGTAATTTGACTGTGGCCATGCTGGGGCACCACCTTGAAGAATTTTTAGTCGAATGAATCGACCCAGACCTTACTTTTTTTGTTTATTCTATCGGCCTCTTTTGCCGAACCGCTAAGCTACGGGGACGTAAATACACCAACACCGGTTGTCAAGCGACGATGGGGGACACATACAGACACAAACACAGACACAGTGATATATATATATATATATATATATATATATATATATATAATAAGAGTAGAATTAAGTAAAGTTGACCTCGTGATTTGACCTCAGAGCGTATAGAACCGAAACAAACACCACAAGGAATTTTGTATGACGCTCTAACGATTCTGTTCCAAATGATTTCTTTTAATGGGCCACAAGAGCCCGAGAATTTTGGTGACAAAATAATTAACTGTGCGATAGTATTTAGGAGTATCTGTATCGTTAATGGCACCTATTTGTCTAATAGGGGGGAAACCTAGTGAAGAACTCTTGTAGAATCTAAAATATCGTGTAACGACATTTCTAAAGTTTCATTGAAAAAAGTTCTCGGTAAATGCTGAAATTTATAAAAAGTCAGCGAAAATATTCAATCTTCAGAAACACACACACAAACACACGCACACACACACACACACACACACACATACACACGCATGCACGCACAAACATACACACATGCAGGATCACACACGTACACTTCCTCATATATCCACGTGTGAGTATATGCATGTGTTTGTATGCCTGTATTAAAATGTATATAAATAGATATGGATTTTGTTATAAATGTGTATAAATTGTTTCTAAACATGTATACTTCTACGCATGTCCATATGTATTGAAGCACATTTATGTGTGTGTATTTCAGTTGGTATATGTATACGCACGTGTGTGTGTATCTTGTGGCTGCACCTCTTTCTGATTATGTATGTGTGTGTATACATACATCTATCTATCAATCTGTCTGTCTGTCTATCTCTCTCTCTTTCTCTCTCTCTCTATATGTATATATATGCATATATATACACGCAAATACATATATACGGATATATATATACACATACATAATGCATACACACACACACACACACACACATACATATCTATACATATATATACACACACATATATGTATATATATATGTGTGTGTGTAGAGAGAGAGAGAGATATACACAGAAAGATAGGTGAATGTATAAATATATATATATATGTCGGTATATACCAGCATTCGTATATCTATACATTCACCTATCAATCTGTGTATCTCTCTCTCTCTCTCTCTCTCTCTCTCTCTCTCTCTCTCTCTCTCTCTCTCTCTCTCTCTCTCTCTCTCTCTCTCTCCATATATATATATATATATATATATATATATATATAGGTGAGAAAGTTGGTATGTGAAAGCACGTGGCTGGATATACACATATATGTGTGTGTGTATATATATATATATGTATAGATATGTGTGTGCGTGTATATATATATATACATATATACACACACAAACACACATATATATATATACATACATATATATATAATGTATGTACGTATATAATATATACGCATAACTAATATCTAGAGGTAGGGAGCAAGCGTCGATGACAAAAATGCAATTATATCAATAATTGACAATGTAATTAAAAGTATCAACTTATTGCAGCAGAGACGTTGTGGTGGTTATTGTTGTCCTCATCGTAACTATTATTGTTGTTGTTTTTGTCTTCCTTCCTGTCATTCTTGATAATATTCTTCTTGTTCTTGTTGCTGATGCTATCCTTCTGCTGCTATGGATGTTTTTGTTTCTCTCTGATAACGACCATTCAATACAATTTTATGACGCCTCTTATATAATTCTATACCCATCCCACCCACCGTATAGAATTACACAACGAAAGGAAACTCATTTCTGGATTCTATATATGAGTAGATATATACTTTGCCACTTACACATGTGTGTGTGTGAGTGTATGTGTGTACATATATATGCATGTATGTATGTATCTATTATATATTCATACATATTCTTGTATATAACATATGCACATATATGTATGTGTCTAATAGTTCTTTTCCCTCTTTCCCTTTCTCTCTCTCTCATTCTGTATGTGTGTGTGTGTAGGCGCATGGCTCTGTAGCTAGAGCTTCAGGCTCACAATCACGAGATAGTGAGTACGATTCCCGAACCGGGCTGTATTGTGTTCTTGAGCAAAACTCTTTATTTTACATCGTTCCAGTTCACTCAGCCTTAGAAATGAGTTGCGACGTGCCAAGTTGTATCGGTCTTTGCCTTTCCCATGGATAACATCAGTGGTGTGGAGAAGGGAGGTTGGCATGCATGGACGTCTGCTGGCCTTCCATAAACAACATTGTCTGGACTTGTGCCTCGGAGGAGAACTTTCTAAGTGCATCCCATGATTACTCATGACCGAAGGGGGTTCTTTGTAATATATATATATATATATATATATATATATATATATATATTACACACACACACACATACACACACACACACACACACACACACACACACACACACACACCCATACACGCGCGCACGCATGCATACATGCAATTATATCTATGTATGTATATATGCATTATTTATTTCCCTCGGAAGACTCGCAGAGAATACACAACGAGTTATACAAATTTAATTATTACATTTATTATTCAATTACATACAAAGAACGCACTCACCCAATGTTCGTTATGAATAAACACAAGTCATGTCCGCCATATATATCAATGACATTTTACTACGACAGTCACACAAGACAACAACAATGAAACAATGAACTCAGACGAACCACAGTGACACACGGAACGTCAGACGAATTACATATCTAACAGTCCATATAACATGTATATATGTGTGTATATATGTATATATGTGTGTATGTATGCATGTCTCTCTCCCTCTCCCTCTCTCTCTTTCTCTGTATGTATGTACGTATGTATTGCAGAAATTGGAGTCAACAAGGAGTACGTTATATTCACACACGACGAATGCCCAAACGTAAACTTGAAAATATATGATAATACTACCGGGTAGTATTGGGTAATTCCAAGGGTGGATAAACATTATACTGTACTCTGCCACGTTCCTAACGGAATATCCAATAACTATATATATATATATATATATATATATATATATATATATATATATATATATATATATATATATATATAGTTTAAAAAAAAAACACAAAAAACAATAACAAAAAAACAACAAAGTGAAGACGTGATACGGATAGTGTTATTGGACGCTCGGGAAAGGAAAGAGAGAGAGTATGACGTTTCGGGCGGAGCCCTTCGTCGGAAAGACAGAAAGTTCGGAGAATGGAAAAACGGAGGAAGAAGAAAATGGCACCGATGCCCACGAGGTTACATTGTGATATATATATATATATATATATATATATATATATATATATATATATATATATATATATATATATATATATATATATATATATATATATATATGCATGCAGATAGATATGCATGCAGACATACATACATACATACATACATACATACATACATACATACATACATACATATACATATATACATAAAGAATATGCAATAGGCTATCGTAGAAAATACTTGCTTGAGATACCGAGCAGTAGGATTTAACCCAAAACACTTGTTTGCAAAGCGAACTTCTTAACCATATTACATCAATACATTCTTAACCGCTTACATTAATACATTTTTCTCTCTCACTTCTCTGTAATGTTGAAAGTATTTTTTAAATTTCTAACCACCCTAAAGGATCTTTTTGGTTTGACGGGCAACATTTTTCATTAATGTTTTATGTAGTGTTTTTGGTACCGAAACACTTTCAAACTTCGAATACTTGTATATTTTGTGTAATAGAACAGATAAAAAATATATATACACTCTTGTGTTCAAGGGGGTACAGAAGAGAGAAAATGACAAAGAGACAGAGACAGAGACAGGCAGACTGACAGATATAGCTGGAGATATATATATATATAGGGGTAGACGAAAAGATAAATGGAGGGTGAAGGGAAGAAACGGAAGCGTTTGTAAAGGTCAAAGGAAGTAAACGAGAAAAAGAGAAACAAACACAATGGCGGTATTTGTCAGTGGTTTAAAGCTTTTGTGTGTGATTGTCACGTGGTTTTGCTATTAACGAATGTGTACACGCACATACACGCACACATATATATACAGAGACACACACATATATACATAGCCACACATATATACAGCGACACACACATATATACAGAGACACACACATATATACAGAGACACACACATATATCTACATATGCATGTATGTATGTACGTATATGAGCGTGTGTGTGTTTGTATGTATGTATGTATGTATATGCATGTATGTATGTATAATGGGTATACAATGAACAATAAAAATAGAAATAAGAAAAACAGGAAAGATAACACAGAACGTATAAGTTTTAACAGCTGATATTAGCTTAACAATTTAATAGGAAAAGTGTCTCACAATTTTGTATACACATACATACACATACACGTATATATACACACACACATATATATATATATGTATACACACAAACATATGTATATACGCATATACCCATATATGTCTATGTGTGTGTGTGTGTGTCCGATTTAGCCTCTTATATATGTATGTATATATATATATATACATATGTATATTTATATATA
>NC_142934.1:22731929-22751929 GCF_046866305.1 Octopus bimaculoides | reverse complement strand
CACACACACTCGCACACGTACACGTGTATATAGATGCATCTATATGGAGAGGGATAGAATGAAATTTTATATAAGCTGATTCCGTGGCTTGTTAAACTTTTCATTTGTATTGAGTACTTCTACCTTTCATTTACTAGCTATACATACGCACGCAACACATATACACATATGTGTATATAAATGTATATATATATATATATGTATATATGTGTATGAACGTATGTCATGTATGTATATATATATATATATATATATATATATATGTGTGTGTGTATTATTTATATATATAAATATATATATGTATATATATATATATATATATATATATATATATATATATATATATATATATGCACACACATATATGTACACATATGTATGTATAAACATGCATATATATATATATATATACATATATCATATATACTGAGAGAGAGAAAGAGAAAGAGAAAGAGAAAGAGGAGAGAGAGAGCAGTGTGTATGTTTGCGTGTGCGAGTTTGTTTATACATATATTAATATATAAGAAAAATAAGAAAATAGAGATAAACGAATTAATAATTATATTTATTAATTACAAAAATAGACATACTCTCTGACTGCTGTTTCGATTCAGACTTTAAAAATTAATTAAAATAATTAAAGTTGAATCTAGTCGGAGGTAGAAAAAATATACCATTAAATTTTTATATTTTTATCTGATAATATTTTATGTGTTAATATTAAATCTAATATTCAAAATAAATAGTAGTTAAGAAACCAGTAAATTCATTGGATGTTACTATCATTAAATGTGACTTATTTAACCTCAAATTGAACTTTTATATAAATATATATATAAATATATATATAAATATTCAAGATATCTTTTCGTTAATAGTATACACATAGCCTCTATCCAGCTATATCTCATAAAGCCCATAACTGTGTTGAATTCAGTTTGCCCATGACTGTGTTACATTGAATGAGGTCTGTCCCTAGTCAACAGGCCCCCTAAAAGCATAGCTTATCCCGATTTCCACAGGATCTATAAAACATCGAAAATGACTGAGACTACAATATTTCATTTTTCTGTACAGAATGCTAGCCTATCTAAGGGTTAACTCCCTGTTATTACTACAACTCATTTTCATCTGAGTAAACAAATCAAAATAAAATAAAAAGGTTTTGTTCAACAACAAAGCGCACCACCTGATCTGGGAATCGAAACTACATGGCCTTATGATCGTAAAGTGAGATCAACACACCTAACTGCTGGACCTCGTACCTTCGCGTATAACTTTACATATTATCAAAAAATTATTAATTTTGCTTTGGAGCCAGTCTTTGTCTCAACGAATAGAGAAATACAGACGATATCTTTGTGATGTGATTTCCGGTACGGGCGCCATTTAGAGGCAAAATGTGAGATACTTGTTACAGATTATGACGTAGTTTTATCGTCTGCAAAAGAAACAATACAAATTGGCTTTTTATTCGCAAACGCTGAAACGCATCACGTGATTCGATGAAGTCTAGTATTGATGTGTGAGCATTTGTGCGTGTGCATCGGTGTGTGTGTGTGCATCGGTGTGTGTGTGTGCATCGGTGTGTGTGTGTGCATCGGTGTGTGTGTGTGTGTGTGTGTGTGTGTGTGTGTGTGTGTGTGTGTGTGTGTGTTTATGTATGTGAGAGGATGGTGGGTAGGAATGAATTAAGCTTGATTCATTCAATTCATCTTTCATTATTTCTGTTCTTGCTTATCAGTTTTATCAATTTATTCCGTCTACACAATTGTATGCTTGCATATGTGTGTGCGCGCGCACGTGTGTGTACATATAATACACACTCATATACATGTATATGTGTATTATTTGTTTTTATATATAAATTTTATGTAAAAACAGCCAGATATTAAAATGAAGGATCACTCAATATATTTCAGTAAAATAATATTATTTTGTTTTTACAAGGAAAAGGTTGACAATTACTTCGAAGTTTCACTTACACAGTATAAGTATGTATGTGTGTATACACATATGTATACACCCGCCCACAGATGTATATAATGCATACACACACGCAAACACACACACGCAGATATATATTATAAAGAGGACTTTTTGGTCATGTAGAGTAAAAGACATCTTAATAATGCAAGTGTTACAAGAAAATGCACCTTATACATTGTGTGGGCACAACATATGCGTGAGGAGCTATTGAGATACTTCTTCAGAATCTTATCATGTTGGAATTAGTGAAACAGGTGTTGGGATGAATATGTTGAAATATTACTGACATTGTTGTTTTTTCAAAGACATGTAAGTATGTGTCTGAGTGTGTGAGCAAGTGTAAAGAGCCATTTTATTTACAAAACTTTGAATTTCATCGCCATATAATTAAAATAAGATACATGTAACATATATAACATACGCATAGCCTCTATCCAGCTATGTCTCATAAAAATGAAAGTTTTATATTAAAATTTGATGTCTTCTTTGTATTCATGTATATATTTTAATCCTACAATGCATGCTTTGCATTCATGCAAGAAACACCACATGTTCTTAGATAGAGACAGACAGATAATTATAAACAGCCTCAAATATTTTTAATACTCTTGAAGAAAATAAGAAATAACGTGCACATAGCCATACTGCAAAGTCTCTTGACACATGAAAAGTTTAGCTCTCTACCCAAATTGTGTAGACATCTGCTGTCAAGATGCTTCTTGTGTTTGTGGGTCACTAAAGTAAGATATGAACCTATTTCTGTTGCTCTGGCCGATATATTTATAATATGAGTGGCATTTTCATTAAGAAGATATGCGTGCGTGTGTGTGTGTGTGTGTGTGAGTGTGTGCAGCTTAGTTGCACACATAAAATATATCCGTTGGCAAACATGCATACACATGCACACGAACACACACATATACACAGGCATACATACATACATATACACTCACACACACGTACACACGCAGGGACACATACACATACAGTAAAAATAAGAGCAGAGTACCTCTTCCCAGTTACTCAACATCTTGGTATCTCAAGTCACTTTCCATACTTGAAATAGTAGTCAAAACTGATTAAATACCACAATACTTACCTTAGAAAACGGACAAATTTGATGATGTAGCCTTGCTTGCTACGCCTACCAAGGTGGGAATAGTCATGGCTGAAATGTCATTGATTATAATTTAGCTGAGTCAGAATTGACCTGTGGCTGAAAAGCAACAGTAAGAAACAACTACTAGGTGAAATGCACGCAGTTGTTTCACTTGCTAGACATAGCAGCCAAACCTCCCTTAAAATATATCTACCATCTTGAAAAGAAAGACACTGGATAATGTAATCCAAGATTCGGCCTGAAAATATGGTAATGGTCGTGTCTTGAGCGCTTTTGGGGGTGTACCTCGGATAAAAAAAAAATATAACGAATTTATTTGACAATCCAATATATCCCCATATTTATTCTGTATCGTCTGCTACTTTATATCGTCTGCTATTTTACGTTGTCTACAATTCAAAGTTTACTCTTCACTTTATATGCCTGTATGTCTCCATATTTAAACTTATTTTTACCGCTTCCTTTTTTTTCTCGCCTGATTTTCTTCATTTTTTAAAAAACTTTTGAGTATAATGCCACACAGTTTTTATTTGAATTGAATCACTACTCTATAAGTTCAAATCTCGCCAAGGCTAACTTTGTCTTTTATTAATTATTTTCGGGGTCGATATAATAAAATACCAGTCAAGTAAGGGAGCCGATGTTATCCTCTAACATCCCCATTCAATACTGCTGGGCTAAAGGAGGTGGCTGGGGTCGAAAGTATCCACTAACGCAATCCCGTTTCCCAATACTGCCGGCCTAGGGGCTCAATAAAATAAAATAACAGGAAAGTATTAGGATAGATGTCATCCACAAGCATCCTACCCCCACCTCGTTACTACTGGCCTTGCACCTATATTAAGAACTATTATTATTATTATTATTATTATTATTATTATTATTATTATTATTATTATTGAGTGAGAGAGCAGTGCATGCCATCAAAGTGACACTGGGGTAAAATATACGAAGCCCAGTATACCCATCATGACTACCCGTCTGATAAGGGTACACCAGGCACATGCATCACAACCATATGTGCGCGACATGGTGATCTCATATCAAGATAAACAATGCATGACCTCGCAGGTGAGGCCCAGTTAGAATTTTCTTCAGGTCGAGTAGCCCATCCCGCTCAAAAGGTCCCTGAATAAGGTTTGTTTAAGGATGTTGAGCAAAACACCCATGTTTCCAAAGGGGAATTATTCAAACCACAAGGAATTCTTCTCAACACATGACTATGATGCTCCTCAACTACTTCTGCTCGTGATCAGAGATGCACATATCGTCAGCCACCAAGGGACATGCTCAAAATTTCAGGTCTCCTGAATACTATTAGAAAGTATTATTAAACATTGTTGCCAAATTCCGCCAAGGTCGACTTTGTTGCTCATACTTCTGGGGTCAATAAAATAAGTACCAGCTGAGCACTGGGGTCAACAGAAACGATGAGGTCGACTTTGCCTTTCATCCATTCGGGGTCGATAAATCAAGTACCAGTTACGTACTGGGGGTCGATCTAATCGACTTAATCCATTTGTCTGTCCTTGTTTGTCCCCTCTGTGTTTAGCCCCTTGTGGGCAATAAAGAAATAAAAAAGAAATAAGAAATTATTAGCCCCATGCCCTAAAATTTCAGGACAATAACAAAAAAAAAAAAGAAAATTGAACATTGTTATTGTTGTTGTTATCACTGTTGTTGTTGCTCTTGTTGTTGCAAAACCGTTTTATAAACTGACGTCATCACAAGAAAAACAAAAAAAAAACAAAAAAAATGATGAAAAACAGAAACTTTTATCTAAGAACAAAAAACAAAACAAAAAATGGAGTCTTTCAATGAAGAGAAATCAAATTTTCAACAGCTTCAGTGTGATGTTTTCTTGTCTGGGGGCTCTTGATAGTGAAGGTGCTGTTGTTGTTGTTGTTGTTGTTGTTGTTGTTGTTGTTGTTGATGATGAAGACGATGATGATGATAATGATGATAATTATGTTGTTGTTATTGTTAAATGGTGTTGTTTGTTGTCGATGCTGATGTCGCTGATCTTGGCGGTGTTGTTATTGTTGTTGTTGTTGTTGCTGTTGCTGCTGCTGCTGTTGCTCCTACTGTTGTTGTTGTGGTGATGGTGGTGGTGGTGGTGGTGGTGGTGGCGGCGGTGGTGGTGGCGGCGGCGGTGGTAGCGGCGGGAGAGTTGATGATGATGATGATGGTGATGATGATGATGATGATGATGACAGAAACGACCACAATGACTAATGACGATGAAGACGTTGTCGACGACGATGATGGTGATGGCGGCGGTGACGATGACGACGACGACGCCGATGATGATGTTGATGATGATGATGGCGAAAACGACGATAACAACGAAAGACGACGACGACGACGATGACGACGATGACGACGATGTCGACGATGACGGCGATGACAAAGATGATGATAGTGATAGAGATGGCAACGAAAACGACGATGAGGTTGATAATAGCGTCGACGACGATGTTGTTTAACAGCGTTATTGTCATGTTTTCATTCCATTTCTTGGTACCAGAGCATTGCTATCTAAAGAGGAAACAGACTACAGACACCCCCACCCCCCACCCTCCACCTTATATTTTCATATACAAACATAAAGAGACTTTCTTGCTCCCTTGCTGTTCCCACGCATATTATATGTACTAAAAGGAGAGCAGGTATAGAGAAGGGGACGCTTAAGATATGGAAGAGAAGTTGGTCAGAATATTCAGACCAATCTCAAAGATATTCCTTCTTCTCAGAGGTTCCAATGACTCACTGACATTTTTCACTTCGCCATATCTAGTAAGAAAATGAATAAATAATTAAATAAATAAATAGATAAATAAAAATAAAATACTTTCTGTATAAATTTATTTTCGCTTCGAGAAAATTATTTAGTTATGGTGAAGTGAAGTTATCTTTTCTCTCTTTCATTCTATCATCATCATCGTCGTCATCATCATCATCATCATCATCATCATCATCCCTCCCTGTTGTTGGTTAATATGTTACTGCACGACAAAACTAGTTCGTTCCGTGGATATATTCCAGGGTTTAATTGGAAATTAGCATATATTAAGTACTTTATAAGTTATACACAATATATACATATTTGTGTGTGTGTGTGTGTGTGTGTGTGTGTAGCGGGCTTTTTCAAAAATAATCATTAGTGACACAGGCAGTGAGAATAAATTTTACCTCTTGGTGTATGTGTGTGTGTGTGTGTGTGTTTACTCTTTTACTCTTTTACTTGTTTCAGTCATTTGACTGTGGCCATGCTGGAGCACTACCTTTTAGTCGAGCTAATCGACCCCAGGACTTATGAGGCTACAGAATTAGCCGAAACTAACCGGTCAGCAGAGGGAATTTCTCGACCGCTGTTTTCGGGCGATTACAGTACATGTGCATACAATTATCTCTAGCAATATAGGTGTTCTAACACCCTAGTCATATATATATATATATATATATATATATATATATATATATATATATATATATATATATATATATATATACATATAATGAATACGACCTAATTATATACCATACTACAGAATATATTGAATAAGTTTAACAAACGAATGAAACTATCAAAATGGAAACTTTATGATAAAACAATACTTTTCATAAAATGTCCACTTTCAGCTCCACGTATACAAAAGCTAATGAAGGTCACTCATATATACATGCACACCTCTCTCTCTCTCTCTCTCTCTCTCTCTCTCTCTCTCTCTCTCTCTCTCTCTCTTTCTCTCTTTCTCTTTCTCTCTATCTCTCCCCCCCTCTCTCTCTCTCTCTTTCTGCGTGTGTGTGTATGTGTGCGTATCGCATATACTTTTACCATACCCTTTCCACAAGTTGACAGATTAGTTAAAAGAACAGAATTTACAGTCATCACCTTAATAAGGCGGCGAGCTGGCAGAATCGTTAGCACGCGGGGCAAAATGCTTAGCGACATTTGGTCCGTCTTTACGTTCTAAGTTCAAATTCCGCCGAGGTCGATTTTGCCTCTCATCCTTTCAGGGTTGATAAATTAAGTACCAGTTGCGTACTGGAGTCGGTCTAATCGACTGTCCCCCCCCTCCCCCAAAATTTCGGGCCCTGTACCTAGAGTAGAAAAAAAAATAGGTAGATATAAGTCAGCGAGTTGACAGAATCGTTAGCACGCGGGGCAAAATGCTTAGCGATATTTGGTCCGTCTTTACATTTTGAGTTCAACTTCGGCCGAGGTCGACTTTTCCTTTCACCGTTCCGCGGGGTTCAATAAAACAAATACCAGTTGATCACTAGAGCCGATCTAATCGACTTATCCCCGAAAGTGCTAATCTCACGGCAACATTTTAAATCATCAACCTATCTATAAATTTTTAACCATCGCTATGCGCAGTCATAGGTAAATACTTTGTTTTATGTATGAGTGTATAGCCATACATGTTGCACACTTAATGTATACACACTGTCGATAGCCCAGTTACCGTAATATTTATCCTGAAGCAATATCTTTATCGGACTTGCTGTGTTAAAACAATAAATATCAGATGAAAATTCGCCCCAAAAGCAGCCAGTAGGCGCGCCAGATGCATTTCGGCCTTTTGTCCTGTCTCAGCTGTTTTTGCGTGTGCATGTTCATTCTGATGAGCCTCTGTGTGTGTGTGTGTGTGTGTGTGTGTTTGTGTGTGTGTGTGTATGTGTGTGTGTGTGTAGGGGATTACATCGGTGCTTGTTTATGTGAAGTAGAGAATCAAGATTTTGTTGATGTGAAAGAAAACTTGAGCGAAAATAGAGGGAAGAAATACATACGCTCACACACACATACATGAATGTGTGACTATATATTTGATATGTGTACGTGTATAAATGCATGTATGTATATATGTATGTAGTTGCACGTGTACACGTATATATTTATAACGCATATATATATGTATGTATGTATATAGTGTGCGCGGAAGCATGAGTGTGTATATGTGTATATGCTCGCGTGTGTGTGTGTGTGTGTGTGTGTGTGTGTGTTTTGTATCATAACCAAAAGTAAATAAGATTTTATAGTGTTACGTCTGGTAGAGATTACATCTTCTCCCCACAATGATAAACTGTTTTGTCTTCTTGATCCCTCATTTCTGAGTGTATCTGTGTTTGTGTAAACGTAGATATATACATCATTTTATCTATCTATCTATTCTCTCTCTCTCTCTTTCTCTTTGTATATATATATATATATATATATATATATATATATATATATATATATATATATATATATATTCTTTTATTTGTTTCAGTCATTTGACTTCGGCCATGCTGGAGCATCGCGTTTCGTCGAAGAAATCGACCCCAGGACTTAGTCTTTGTAAGCCTCGTACTTATTCTATAGGTCTCTTTTGCCGAACTGCTAAGTTACGGAGACGTAAACACACCAACATCGGTTGTCAAGCGATGGACAAACACGCACGCGCACGCACGCGCACGCACACGCACGCACACGCACGCACAAACATATATGCGATGGGCTTCTTTCAGTTTCCGTCTACCAAATCCACTCACAAGGCTTTGGTCGGCCCGAGGCTATAGGAGAAGACACTTGGGCAAGGTGTCACCCAGTGAGACTGAACCCGAAACCATGTGGTTGGTAAGCAAGTACTCACCACACAGCCACTCCTGCGCCTATATACATGTGTGTGTGTGTGTGTGTGTGTGTGTGTGTGTGTGTGTGTGTGTGTGTGTGTGTGTGTGTGTGTGTTATATACACCAGAAAGTTAGAAAAGTGACTTAAGTGCCAAATATTTTATACATGACAAATGTCTAAGTTTGACAAGTCTCATACCCAAGAACACCCGGGCCTTCAGTCGCTCTTGCAGCTTTCAGATGATTAAAAGTATACATACATTATATACTCACGTGCTGCGTTGTAGTTCTCCAGTTCATTCTGCCAAACCTGCATATGTATATACACACACGTACATACATGCGTAACAATAGATAGATAGATAGATAGATAGATAGATAGATAGATAGATAGATAGATAGATAGATAGATAGATAGATAACGGGAGAGAGAGAGAGAGAGATGCACGTACACATTTAGACGCACCTATGAGAGTTATCAAGAGTTATGTATATATGTACTGTATATGTACGAGTGTTTCTCTGCCATTCCTTTGTATCTCTATATATCTCCGTATACATGCATGAAGTTTTATGTGTATACACGTATACATCCATTAACATTCCGACCCTTAATCTATAAAATAGCAGCCTTGCCTTCAGACCATACACAGCTCTTCATAGATGACTTTCTTTTTCACTTTTGCTCTTTCTGTTTTTCTTTTCTTTTTATTTATATTTTTTCTGTTTTTCTCGCCTATGTTTCAAGTAACTCAACACCACACACTCTTTTGTCAACAACCAGTGTGTTTTAATAAGGATTTCGCAGAACCGTTAATGTGTCAGGCCAAATATTTTGCGGTGTTTAGTTACGACCGTTCCCACTGGAATTCGCAAAGCCAAGGTCAATTTTATTTTTTCATCCTTAAAGGCAGTGACGGCAGTACCAGCCCAAGAGTTACTGGTGCCACCGGGTTCAATCCCACTGCGTGGCATCTTGGGCAAGTGTCTTCTACTATAGCCTCGGGCCGACCAAAGCCTTGTGAGTGGATTTTGTAGATGGAAACTGAAAGAAGCCCATCGTATATATGTGTGTGCGTGTGTGTGTGTGTGTGTGTGTGTGTGTGTGTGTGTGTGTGTGTTTGTGTGTTTGTGTGTTTTTGTCTCTGAGTTTGTCCCCCAAGCATTGCTTGACAACCGATGCTGGTGTGTTTATGTCCCCGTCACTTAACGGTTCGGCAAAAGAGACCGATAGAATAAGTACTAGGCTTACAAAGAATAAGTCCTTGGGTCGATTTGCTCGACTAAAGGCGGTGCTCCAGCATTGGCGCAGTTAAATGACTGAAACAAGTAAAAAAAAACCCAGAGAACTGCGTATGTAGGAATCAAATGTACAGTTCTCTGCTTTGCTGTGGGCCCTTAACTCTTTGGTGGTGTCGTAGGTGCACCGTTGTGAACTTACGAAGTATTTAGGACACTTCTTTTTTTTTTTTAGACTTGGCGGAGTTTATCTTTCTTCAGGCTCAAACTCAGTTGAGTTCTTCATTCAGGAGGAGAGAAAGACACAGACAGAAAGAAAGAGTTAGAGAAACGACTGTAGTACAGAAGAGAAAAAGCTTGTTTGACCTCGGCAAGATTTGAACTCACAGCGCAGAGAAGTGGAATGATTACCATGAAGCAGTCTATCCAACTCTCTAAGGAGTCTGCTCGCTGGCTGACTCGTAGATTTGTTAGTAGGTAGACAAACAGACAGAAAGACAGACAGACAGACAGACAGACAGACAGACAGACAGACAGACAGACAGACAGACAGACAGACAGACAGACAGATAGATAGATAGATAGATAGATAGATAGATAGATAGATAGATAGATAGATAGATAGATGAAGAATATCGTATCTTCAACACCGAAAATGATCACGAACTACTTTTTGTTACAAACGCTGAGAGATGAATGATGGGGTGGGGGTGAAGTAGTCGGAAGACCTAATCTTGTTCATCTGCAGATCTAGGGATTTTTTTTTTTCAATGAATTAAAGGAAAGAACCAAAAATAAACCTCATAATAAAACAAAAAAAGCTATATTAAATAGTATCGGCCTTTTCCCTAACACCCGCACGATCTTCACTAGGGTGTTAGGGTTAGTTTTAGGGTTAGGGTTAGGGTTAGTGTTTAGGGTTACGGTTACGGTTACGATTAGGGACGGAATTCCCTAACCCAAACCCTAAAACCCAAACCTTAACCCTAAACCCTTCAAAAGAAATCGCGCTCTCTGTATCTCTTTTGCTTTTACGACGTCGTTTCCCTCTTTCCCTCTAACACTTTTTACGGAAAAGGCCGATCTTTGGTAAAGATCGCCGAAGACACTTTTTACGGAAAAGGCCGATATTTCGGACTGGTATCGAAAGATCGCCGATAGACCATTCGCTTTTTGAATGGCCAACATCTTTGCATTTTATTTTGCGTCGGTCCACTTCAGTAATGGTCCATGCTTTATCGTTGCCACTCGCAGGCTGTTGTCCGTAACATTCCTTAACATCAAAGCACTCGTCCTCTCTTCAAATATTTGTAAAACCAATGTTATGTTTCACTTTGATTGACTTTGATCCTCCTCCACCTAACTTAACGCAAAGTTGATATGACAATTTCGGTTGTTTTCCATGCTATTTTTAAACTCGTGAAATAACACTGTGTAAAAAAAATATATTTATTTATTTTGTATTTGGTCAGTAAGTATTATTTCTTAACTGCTTCTATCTAGAAATCAAAAAAGGAAATGACAATTATTTCCTTCAGACTTTGTTTTTGTGACCTGAACCTCAGTGTTTTGAAATGTAATTTTCTGTTGCATTTCAGACAGATTCAAAGTTGAGTTGCTGAAGCTGAAATATCGTTATAGCAAATATTCTGCTCAATACCACAGATTTTCTTGTCAGTTGCTTGACGTTAACCATTTGAGCATGTCCCTTAATGGCTGATGATAGGTGCATCTCTGATCACGAGCAGGAGTAGTGGGGAAACATCATAGCCAGGTGTTGAGAGGAATTCTTTGGGGTTTGAATAAATGTAACAAAAGCAAAGTTTGAAAGAAATATTAGCCATTTTTCATACTTTCTAGAGGTAAATAAATAGGAAATAAGTTGCTACCCAAGGACAAAAATCGTGTTACACAGTGTAATATAATTTGAACGCGTTATATTCTCCATCCTTAATTTTACATAGTAAAATAAACAAAAAGAAAAAGAAAACAAGGGTAAAACTTAGCATTAAATCAAGAGAATGAAATCTGCGTTCTTTGGTAGTAACTGGTATATTACATAGGCATAGTTAAATAAAAGTTTATTCTAAAATAAGCATCAAATTTTAAAATAAGAACTTCAATGAATTTTGCAATAAACGTATATGTATACACACACGTGTGTGTGATCGAGTGTAGCCCAGTGAAAGTAAATACGTATAGGTATATACATACATGAATACACATTCCTATATTTGTGCACATATACATATTTTGCACTACTAAACAGCGCGAATTTTTATTATTTTAGGTTAATAGGTTCAAATATCGCTTGATCCGAACATTGCTTTTCATCCGGCCGGTTGTGATAAGATATCTTACGCCTAACAGAGCAACTTTTATACTAAGAGAAAATATTTCCGCGTAAGATATCGGATACGTTATATGAGTGTATATATATGAGTGCGTGTGTGTGTGGGGGGGGGAGATATATGTATATGCATGTATGTATGTATGTATGTATGTACGTACAGACGGACGGACGGACGGATGTGTGCACGTATGTACGCATATATGTATGTTTGTATGTATGTATGTGTATACCATGTTTACTACTGGATATACCGTTAAACAACATCATAAATATCCAATTCCAATTGTGGGATGACCTCTTCAACATGTGTGTAACATTGTAATCATTTACACGCGCATAAACACATATACATACATACATAGATACATACATACATACCCGTCCCAAAACTTAAACACGAACGCATATACACATGCACATATATTTGTACGTATGTATGCATGTACACACACGCACACACACACATATATATACATATATTTGGGAGTGTATGTAAATGTAGAACGATGAAATGAGTGCTCAACACCGCATTGGTGCATATATAATTTCTTTATTTGTGACTATCAACGGGTGTATATACGTATATTTGCGTATATATACGTATATATATATATATGTATAGGGATGTATGTATGTTTCATCATCGTCATCATCATCAACATCATCAACATCATCATCATCGTCATTTAACGTCTGTTTTCCATACTGGCATGAGTTGGACGGTTTGACAGGAGCTGACAAGGCAGAAGACAACACAAAGCACTAACATTTTTCTAAATCTTGTACGACTTTATTTCTGAATATCAGCCACTTCACCCTTATTCGTTAATTCCACTCTTCGTTCTTTCGTTCCCCCCTCGCTCACATTTCCTTGCCTTCTCTTCTTGCTCACTTTCCCTCCACTTCACTTCATGAACATCATAATTTTCAGGGAATAACAGCTTGGGTAGCTTATCTCATTTTTTAGTTGAAATTTTAAGTTTGTGTTACCATATGGTATTAAGATTAAATAGTTAAATTTCAGTATCTGAGCCCCAATAAAATACCAGAAGTTACACTGTATGCTTTAATTGCTCCGTTTGCCCTATTTTTTTATTGTGTCCGTTGCTTCTTCATTGTATTTTAGACTCCAAATGTATTTCGACAATGGAGTGAAATTGCTTTTGCTCATACACCAACACGACCCTCCATGTCTGTTTTCGTTCGGTTTCCTTGTATGTCTCCACTGTCCTGTTTTTGTTCCCGACTTTGCCCCTCCATAAATCCGAAATTTTATTTTGGTATTTATGGGAGCAACTGTCTCCGAAGACTCAATGTCGTTGAATGCTCGAAATGAGGAGTAGATAGACAGCCGACAACTGATGAAGGGTTGTTCTTCGTGTTACTTGTCCTGCTTCCCATTTTTTCTCTCGTTGTTTGCGTATTTAACACGGTTGTTTTCGTACTCCATGCTGTTTACACAGTTGGTGACGTCATGTACCCATATATGCATATATATATATATATATATATATATATATATATATGGGAGAATTTACGAAAAAACAACAACAGACGAGGACAGGTGATGTAAACAACAAAAGGATGTATTAGTTTAACGCTCATATATATATATATGTATGTATGTATGTATGTATGTATGTATGCATATATGCACACATATATATATATATATATATATATATATATATATATATATATATATATATATATATATATATATATATATATATATATATATATTATTTATATTATTATTTAATTTAACGCTACGCATACATATGTATGTATGTATGTATATATATATATATGTAGGTATGTATGTATGTGTGTATGTATTTATATATTTATGTGTATATATATGTGTGTGTGTATGTGCACACACACACACACACACACACATATAAATATATAAAGCCTTTTCCCATGCCTTTTAACCGTGACACTAATACATTATATATAAAAACTTGTTCCTCCTTTGCGGTCATTTTTTTAGTCCTTGTTCGTAGTGTTGTATCGCGAGAGGATCATTATGTCTCAATGTGTGTGTGTGTGTGTGTGTGTGTGTGTGTGTGTGTGTGTGTGTGTGTGTGTGTGTGTGTGTGTATTCAACCCCAACTACTCACTTTACGTCGGCGTTATATATTACCTCTTTTGACGCATTTCCTAGTCTATATATTTCTAGAGTGACATGCACGTTGCGTGCTCTTTGTAGAATGTTGGGTGTGTTTAAAGATTTATTATCTTATATAGTGCCCGAACTACTTACTATCAGGTGGAATAGATATGATCAGAAGTACTCCGGCAAAGATACGGTCCATCGCTATCCAATACGCCCTTCTTTTATGTTATAAGCTGTAAAATGTGTCATTCAAGGGAAATTTGACAGCTATTTCTAACCTGTCAAGCAAACCTATGATTAAAAGCTCTTCAGCAGTGATCATCATTTTTTTTTTTTTGCTCACATTTTTTTTGTTTTTTTACGCGTTGTCATTTTATATTTTGAACGGTAGGATATTATCTGAGAGAGATTTGATTGCTATTTCTAGAATGATTTGCAGTGACATAGAGGATCTATCTTTGGTACATGTAGCAGCAGCAGCAGCAGCAGCAGCAACAGCAGCAGCAGCAGCAGCAGCAGCAGTAGTAGTAGTAGTAGTAGTAGTAGTAGTAGTAGTAGTAGTAGGTGATGGTGGTGGTGGCGGTGGTGGTGGTGGTGATGGTGGTGGTGAGTTTGAGTGTAGAAACTAGGTGAGAGGTGCGTGAAGGCAAGAGATACGGTTTGGGAACTCTGAAACTATTGTCTGCCTTCTTCCTGTTTGCTTCACCTCCAACCTTCTGCCTAAACAAGCCCTACTTCACCCTCTTCTTTGCAACCCCACGATTTACCTACCACCACCAACACTACTACTACTACTAGAACGACGATGACGACTGCTCTTTTGTATTCTCACCATTGAAATATATCATATATAGTGATTTGTGCGTTCGCTCCGAAATAGTAGTAGTAGTAGTAGTAGTAGTAGTAGTAATAATAATAATAATAATAATAATAATAATAATAATGATTTCTCTAAAAGAAATGGAAAAACTTTCAAAATACAAAGACCTGGAAATAGAGGTAACTCGAATGTGGAATCTAAAAACAGAAACAATTCCTATCATGGTAGGTGCCTTAGGTATAATAAAAAAATATTCAGACAAATACATAACAAAAACACCAGGACTTACAAATATATATAACATACAGAAAATTGCACTACTGGGCACTGCACACATCCTACGCAAAACACTTTCAATACAGTAACCATAAGAACACCACAGCAAACCACAGCACATACCCAAGGCGCACAGAGCTGCGCTCGGTAGTGAAGTGAAAGCACGTTATAAAAATAAAACTACTGAACAATAATAATAATAATAATAATGCCTTCAAATTTTGACAAAAGGCCAGCAAGTTCGAAGACTGGGTAAGTCGATTACATCGACCCCAATGCACAGCTGGTAATTAATTTATCGATCTTGAAAGGATGACAGGCAAAGTCAAACTCGATTGAATTTGAACTTTGAAAATGAAGATAGACGAAACACCGCTAGGCATTTTGCCCAGCGTGCTAACGATTCTGCCAGGTCAATAATAATAATAATAGTCTTAAAATAAATTTAAAAAATATAATTCATTAAATATAAAGTAAACATGAATTTAAATAAACAAATGGATGTTAAGTAAATACATAAATAAGTTTAAGAAACCCGAAAACGAAAAGCAAACAAAAAAACAGAACGTAAGGACATACACGTATATATATATATATATATATATATATATATATATATATATATATATATATATATATATATATATATTAGATATATAAATATATCTTTACAGCTTTCACAATTTATTGTAATGTATCGTCTAGATCTATTGCATTCAACAAATGAAGCCCATGTGGAAGTGTTCTGCTGTTTCTAATAAAACTTCATTTTCTTGCCAGACTAACCCTGTGTTTTTTTTCTTTTTCTTTTTTTCTTCTTCTGAATTTATCAAATCGTAAGGGTAGGATCTTTTATGTTTGGCTGCAGCTTTACTTGTAGACCCAACTGTCGTCACCGGTGATTATGCTCGACATGAAAAGTGGGTCATCAGCAGCACGTTGGCGGAGATCTTGACGGACTCTGATGCGATGTTCTTTCCGCTAAATAGTCAGAAGGCCGGGGGAGAAACTTGGTAGAGACACGCCGCATGTTCAATTCAGACGTTAGGATTGCCTGCTCGGACCGATACGACAGACCAACATCATCAGGAATGTCGTTCATTGTCCTCCGACGATTGTCATGCACAAGCTGGGGAATTTTCTCCACATTTTCGGGGCGTAACACTCATGGCAGATCTTCCAGATTGCTCACCGTCTTCCAGAGACGTTCTTTTTGAAGCGCCCGTGCCACTCGAAACATTGCGTACGACCCATTGCCTCAGCGCCGTTAGCTTGCTGAAGCATGCTCAATGTTTCTGCAGCAGACTTACCAAGTTTAACGCAAAACGAGTTGAACAAAATAACAGAAAGTACATATGCATATATATCCTTGTAGGCGCAGGAGTGACTGTGTGGTAAGAAACTTGCTTCCCAATCACATGTTTCCGGGTTCAGTCCCACTGCGTGGCACCTTGGACAAGTGTCTTCTACTATATCCTCGGGCCGACCAAAGCCTTGAGGGTGGATTTAGTAGACGGAAACAGAAAGTCACTGTCAATACTGTTTTTGTTAAAGAACATGTGAGTGCGTGTGTGCGCGCGCGCTCACATATATATATATATATTATCTTCTACCTAGGGCACCAGGTAGAAGATAATGAATCAACCACAGTACTTATGTTTTTAAGCCTTGTAGTTATTCTATTGATTTCTTTTGCCGAACCGCTATGTTGCGGAGGCTTAAACACGCCAACAGTGGTTGTCAAGTGTTGATGGGGGACCAAACACAGACATACACACATACACGCATAGATATATATATATATATATATATACATACACACAGACATAACATATATATATACATAAATACACACACGTACGCAACATACACACACACACACACACACACACACATAAATAATTATATATATATATAAAGAGAATTCAGGGAAAGTGATGTGTGTGTGTGTGTGTGTGTGTGTCAGTTTGTCTGTCTGTCTGTGTGCGTCTGTGTGTGAGTGCGTAGGCGGATGTTTATCTAGCCCCTGTCACTGACAGAATGAACAACAGTTAAGACAGCCCCATTTTCCCATATCACACTGATGCCTCTGATGAGGAAGTTCTTCACTCTCAGATGTTTGTCTTTGAAATTGTCAATGCCATTCTTCACAAATGACCTAATTTCGTGTAGGAAATAAAATGAACGCTTGTACACGCGCGCGCGCACAGAGTAGCACACTGAAACACACACACGCACATACTTTCCCACGCACACATAGACACACACACACACACACACCTTATCACACGCGCATAGACACACACACACACCTACATTTATATAGACAATGTTCAACTGCGTATACTCACACACATATATATGTTTGGATCACAAAGCGCATACGAACATAGACATGTGTGAACCACAAAACATACACATACATATGCATATAGGTAGATAGATAGGTAGATAGACAGGCAGACAGAGATAGACAGGCAGACAGAGATAGACAGGCAGACAGAGATAGACAGACAGAAATAGGCGAGCAGACGGACAGACAGACACACAGATACACAGACAGACATAAATAGATATGCTAAGATAGATAGATAGATAGATAGATAGATAGATAGATAGATAGATAGATAGATAGACAGATAGATAGATAGATAGATAGATCCGCAAAGGTCTATGGATAAACCTCACTTTACCGTCTTAGAAATGATCATGTTGGTTAATGTCTTCCTGGATTCTTTGCGCATGGGAAGAAAACGGATTGATCATGGCTAGAGTATCTTTGGTTATAAGCCTGCCCGTTTAAGGCTGACCAAGGGCTAAATACTCACTACAGCAACACCTTATGCGATGAACCAACAAGGAAGTCTTTATGCCATCGTTTGACGTAACATAGACATAGCAGTTAATCTCTCGAACCACTTCATATGTAGAGGTACTGGGTCTGAAAAGAAAAATAAATAAATCGAGACGGTTTGGTCTCGTACCTATTCATGTTTAGTTACTACCACCACCACCACCATCACCAACAACAACAACATTATGGGTCATTGCTGGAAACGCTACGAGGTTGCTCGCCGTATCAGTTAATTTTCCGCCATATTATAAGCTACCACTTGGACGATAAGACAAAAACAAGAAAGCAAGGACCCATTGGTTAGAATTGTCTTATTGACATAAAAAGGCGGAATAGTCGTGGTCGGAACACCTTTGCTCGTAAATCTGTTCAGTTTTGACCAACGTGAAGATTTCTTTCATAATTTTGCTGGACAACGGCGACTGGAACAATTGCAAGAGAAAGTAGTTCACTGAAAGGACCTTCATCTGGGTAATGGATTAAGTCTTCTTTATAATCATCGACTTCCAAACACAGTCGTTCGGTTTCTTCTTTACTAACAGTTTCCCGGTAGGCATCGACCAATAGATATTTAAATTTAACATTAAATTTTGATAAGTGACAGAATAAACCAGGCAATATACTTTGACTGAAGAACAGGACTGACAACACGAGGGCTACACCTTTCCGCCTATCTTCTGTTATTCTGAAAACTTCGTTCAGCCTGAAGCTATTGCTGAAAATAACACTTGTCTTATGTGTTGCGCTGTTGACTCTAATTCGGAACACTGTGCGTTGCGAAGCTAACCTCAACAGATTTTGAAGTCAGAACGAAGATGGCTAGAAGAAACAACGCAAGACAGAGTTCTTTCCGACGCTTTTACTGTTCTACCAGATCGTCACCTTTTAATATGCTTTGATACTTCTATAATAAATAATGTAACACAAGATCTTACAAGGCCAGGAGAAGATCTCAGATTTTTATGGAAATTAAGCTAAACCAGGCTTCGGCAGTACGTAAGAGGATGACTGCAAGACAAAACATTAAATTTTTATTTAAATGCCTCGCGGTATTCTTTGTGACGAAACAGCGCCATAGCTACGTCATTCGGGAGATTTCTTGCTTTATCTTAATACATTATGAGAAGTGCATCAATTAGAAATCATTCACGGTAATATCAAAGGCTTATGAGCCTTTAGTATCAAAACTTTATGGCAAGAGAACATACTGTAATTCCAATTTATTTCAAGTGGACACTGGCTACGAATATATCAATTTTGATATATTTCTAACGACAAAGGTTTGATATA
This sequence comes from Octopus bimaculoides, assembly GCF_046866305.1. Lineage (NCBI taxonomy): Eukaryota > Metazoa > Mollusca > Cephalopoda > Octopoda > Octopodidae > Octopus > Octopus bimaculoides. The sequence continues at coordinate 22,732,244 of NC_142934.1, read as the reverse complement.
CTTATATTTTCAGACATACATATGCAATGAATGCGGACACAGACACACAAACATATACACACAAACATATACATACATATATATATATATATATATATATATATATATATATATATATATATATATATATATATATATATATATATATATATATATATATATATATATATATATATATATGAGACTGGAACGAACACGACACAATGAAGTAGAGAAATTTGAAAAGACAACACGAAACCGGTTATTTCTCAAAATACAATGTCTATATACCAAAAAGATTTTATAACATTTTTCTAACATTTTTCTTATATTTTT
>NC_142934.1:22724429-22729429 GCF_046866305.1 Octopus bimaculoides | reverse complement strand
TGTGTTATAGAACAGAAAAATATTTTTGTATTCGAATTTATTTCATGTAAAAAATTGTCTTATTTCGATAATTTCAACCAATCACTGACAAGTATTCAGTTGTTTATATTTACTCCTTTGGCTGATTAAGCGGTATAAAGCGTATTTAATCTCCATAACTTCTAACATTTGCAGTGAGGCAACACGTGTGTTCGTTTTCCTTCGTTAAATTTGCTTTTTTCATTTTAAATTTGCTTTTTTCATTTTCTTTTTTTTTCTTCGTTTTATTTGCTTTTTTCTTTTTAAATTTGCTGTTTTACCCTAACCCTAAGGTTAGGGTTAGGGTTAGGGTTAGGGTTAGGGTTAGGGTTAGGGTTAGGGTTAGCCTATAATAGAAAGGTTTATTAGCTACTGCCAATATGTTTCAGCCATTTTTTGACAAGGAAATAATAATTTTATCACCGATAGAATTGTTTCAGAATCGTTTGTTTATGTAGTCGGCACTTAATGTATATCGGCTGAATGGACGTCAGTGATTGGTTGAAATTACAGAAATACGACAACTTTAACATGGAATAACTTAGGGATTTCTTTTTTTTTTTTAAGAAGACTAAGAGAAAAAGATGTTTTATATGACACATTCTACCAGTGTTCTAAGTTTCAAAGTATTTCGTTAAGAAAATACTGTGGCCCCCGTTTTAAAAAAGATCTCAGAACGTAGTGGCAGACGAAATACCAATTTCTTTATTGCCCACAGGGGGCTAAACATAGAATGGTACAAAACAACTGATTGGGATCAGTAATGCGAATGGTTTACATAAAATATGACTTTAAAAATTATATAAAACATAAAAAATCGAATGATATTAACAGAACGTTAGACAACACAAATGAAGCGATGATCAGACCACGCTCCGACCCCACAAGCCCCGATCTCTCGCTGGCACCTATTTTTTTTTTCCTTTTTTTCCTGACTATTCACACAGTTCCTTGCACGCACAACACTCGTGCAACATGCTTCCATCTCTTTTGGAACGTACACTCCGACAGACATCTCCTCTCCAGCTACACTTTCCTTAAGCATTTCGTCTGGCGTGCTAACGATTTTGCCACCTCACCGCCTTCATACTAATAAGAATAATAATCATAATAACAATAATAATAGGCCTGAAATTTTGGGGAGAAGATAAGTCGATTAGATCGACCCCAGTGTTCAACTGGTACTTATTTTATCGACCCCCGAAAGAATGAACGGCAAAGCTGACCTTAGCGGAATTTGAATTCAGAAAGTAAAGACGAACGAAGTGCTGCGAGGCATTTCGTCAGCCTGCTAACGATTCTGCCAGCTCGCCTTAATAAAAATTATTATTATTTCAAATTTTTGCCACAAAAGCAGCTTGAGAGAGATGGGAATGAATTGATTACATCGACCCCAGTGATCAACTGGTACTTACTTTATAGATCCCGAAAGGATGAAAGACAAAGTTGACCACGGCGGAATTCGACTTCAGAACGTACCGTTAGGCATAGCTATTCTGCCCGCCCACCGCCTTAATAATAATAATAATAATAATAATAATAATAATAATAATAATAATAATAATAATAATAATAATAATAATAATAATAATAATAACAACAACAACAACAATAATAATAATAATAATAATAATGAGGGGGAAGAGGAGGAGGAGGAGGAGGAGGAGGAGATAAGGGAAGTGGAGGATGGTAGCGATGATGATGCAGATGATGATCCCGACAAGGGTAATGATGATGAAGTTGATGATGATGATGATGATGATGATGATGATGATGATGATGGCTACAACAACATTAGTTATATAAACTATAAGAACCGGAAGTAGACTAAGAACCACAGCAAAATATTAATTCTTGTCATATTCTGTTATTTCAATCCTAAAGGTTTTCTTTTCATGTCTCCCATTATCTAAACAACCTAATGAGTTAGTTATTGCGACAGACTGAGGTTTCTAAGTGTCTTATAGTGTATGTAGATCCAGCCAGAGGTTTCATTTGGGTTTGTGCGTGTGTGTGTGTGCGCGCGCGAGTTCGTGTGTGTGTGTGCGCGCGCGAGTTCATGTGTGTGTGTGTGATGGTGATTTCTGATACAGTAAGGATGTGTCGACGTCGTTTAAGTATATACGTGCGTACGCAAGTACGTACAAGCGTACATGCATGCATACGTACGCAAACCACTGAGTTATGGGGACGTACGGGAAGTTACGGGGAACAAACCATTACCGATGGTGGTGGAACTAAATGGCATACATACATAGGCATATACATACGTGTGTGTGTGTGTATATATATATATATATATATATATATATATATATATATATATATATATATATACACACATACACATACATACATACATACATACATACATACATACATACATACATACATACATGTTAATATCGAACAGTGAGAATGGAGTGTTCAGTACGGCATTAGTGGATAAATATTTTTTATGCGTGGGGTAACCAGACTACCATTGGTTTCGTGTTGAGAGAGATGTCTCTTAACAATTATTCAAGTCTCTACCTTAGGACAGGCGGGCGTTTATCAGTTTCCTTTTATCAAATCTACTCATAAGACCCAAGTGTAAAGTAGAAGACTCTTCATCGTGACACCATATAATGGGACTGAACCCATAACCACATGGTTGTGTGGCAAGCTACTTAACCATGTAGCCAGGCCTACACCTATATGTTTATATCTAACATAGGGGCAAGGTCAACATTTTTGGAATGCGTATAGGGAATTTACATTACATCAGTATTCAACAAGTACTTATATAATAGATTCCATTACTGGTAAAAGAGCGTGTTCTTGAGCAAGACACTTTATTTCACGTTGCTCCAGTTCACTCAGATGTAGAAATGAGTAGCGACGTCACTGGTCCAAAGTTGGGTGGGCCTTCGCCTTTCCCTTGGAAATCAGTGGCATGAAGAGGAGAGATTGGTATGTATGCATAGGCGACTGCTGGTCTCCCATAAACAACCTTGTCAGCACTTGTGCTTTAAGGGTGGAGTAACTTTCTAGGACCAATCATATGATCATTCGTGACCGAAGGGGGTCTTTTACTGGTAAAAAGAGAGAAGGAACTTGGTAGGGTTTGAACACAGAACATAAAGGAACACGGCGAAATATCTTCATTTTACTAATTTTGCCAACACCACTGCCATGTTTGTAGTAAAAGACTGATTTATTTTATGGGTACACGGTTAGCAATTTTAGGAAGAGGAGAGAGTAATGACCGGGACACGAAGACAACTTTTGCAAGGGAGAAAGGGTCTGTCTTTGGGTCCCAATTTGTGAAGTGCGAGCTCCTCATTACGGCAGAAATTCATACAGCTCATTCATTGACCTTCGTTCCACATTTGGATCTCTGGTCCCATCTTGGATTCCTTGGATTTCGTGGTTACCTTTGGATCTCCACCTCTGATTTCCGGCCCCTCTCTTTATCGCTACATTCTATTTTGGCTCATCGGACACATCTTGGATCTCTGTCCGTCTTTGATCTCTTGAGCTCAGACCGAAGAGTTGACTAAATACAGAATTTGGTATTAAATGTGATGTTCATACCTTTGGCAATCATGATACACACGACAAAGAAGACAATTAATTACAATTGGTAGAGCAAGACACGTAAACTCGTCTACCTCTATTTCACTCACACATTCACACACTTCGTCTCTCACTCACGTTTTTCTTATACAACAAGCGTACATACATACATACATACATACATACATACATACATACACACATACATACATACATGATGTTGAAATTCCAGTGAAGGAGCCTTGAATCTTGGTTACAAGCCGGCTCTTTCTCTATTGGCTAGAAATCTCGAAATAAAATTGAGCAATGACAATACATATACACACACACTTACATAGATACATACATACATGCATATACCTACATACGTACATACATAAAAGAAAACATACAAATCTGCACATATACATACATGCAAAAATACCTTGTTGATGTTAAAATTCCAAAGAAAGGAGTCTTGGATCTAGGTTAGAAACCGGCTCTTTCTCTATTGATATGAAATCTTGAAATAAAACTGAATAATGATATACAGCCCGTCGTATATATGTGTGTATATATATATATATATATATATATATATATATATATATATATATATATATATATATATATGTATATATGTGTGTATATATATATATATATATATATATATATATATATATATGTATGTGTGTGAATATGTTTGTGTGTCTGTGTTTGTCCCCCCCCCCCCAACATCGCTTGACAACCGATGCTGGTGAGTTTACGTCCACGTAACTTAGCGGTTCGGCAAAGGAGACAGATGGAATAAGTACTAGGCTTACAAAGGATAAGTCCTGGGGTCGATTTGCTCGACTAAAGGCGGTGCTCTAGCATGGCCGCAGTCAAATGACTGAAACAAGTAAGAGTAAAAGAGTAAAAGAGTATACATACATACATACATACATACATACATACATAATCGTTTTCAGGCTGGGCGAAATGCTTAGCGATATTTCGTCCGTCCATGCGTCCTGAGTTTAAATTCCGCCGTGATTGACTTTGCCTTTCATCTTTTCGGAGTCGGTAAAAAAAAAAAGCAGTCACCAACGCCTGGGTATGAGTATAAAACTGTATCCCTCTTCCAAGCAATGTCGACCAAGTGCGGCAGAGTAGGCTCGTCAAAGCAGTATGATCTCAAACCCAAATTCACGGCCTGCACATCACATGATGGTTGGTAGAGAGGACATGCCGACGCCTTTGTCCTACTGCGGACTGAACATAGACAATCCAACCCCGGTTCAATACAAACATACAGACAGACAAGCAAACAGACAGACAAGCAGACAGACGGACAGGCAGGCAGGCATGTAGATAGGTAGGTAGATAATGTAATAATGCATGTAATAATGCATGTATGACGTGTGCATAGAGAGAGGGAGAGAGAGTGAAAATGTAATTCATTT
>NC_142934.1:22714429-22716929 GCF_046866305.1 Octopus bimaculoides | reverse complement strand
CCCTCCATTAAAAAAAAATGCAAAACTAAAAAAACATTAAATGCTTGAATTTCAATTATTGCTTGATCTCTGAAACTTAGTTTAGGCTTAGGCATGGCTCTGTGGTTAAGATACTTGCTTTGCAACCGCTTGAATTCGGATTCAGTTTACTTACTACGTGGCACCTTTCTACTGTAGTATTCTCAATTCTCACTATAGCCGCGAGTCGATCAGTAAATTGGGAATGAATTTGGTAAACGAAAACCATGGAAGCCCGTTGTGGCTGTGTGGTAAGTAGCTTGCTTACCAACCACATGGTTCTGGGTTCAGTCCCACTGCGTGGCACCTTGGGCAAGTGTCTTCTACTATAGCCTCGGGCCGACCAAAGCCTTTTGAGTGGATTTGGTAGACGGAAACTGAAAGAAGCCCGTCGTGTATATATATATATATATATATGTGTGTGTGTGTGTGTATATGTGTGTGTGTGTGTATGTTTGTGTGTCTGTGTTTGTCCCCCCAACATCGCTTGACAACCGATGCTGGTGTGTTTACGTCCCCGTAACTTAGCGGTTCGGCAAAAGAGACCGATAGAATACGTACTAGGCTTCCAAAGAATAAGTCCTGGGGTCGATTTGCTCGACTAAAGGCGGTGCTCCAGCATGGCCGCAGTCAAATGACTGAAACAAGTAAAAGAGTAAAAGAGTAAAGAGTATATAATTAATAATATCAAGGGTAATAAGAAATATTAGAAATTTCTACTACCAGTGGCCTAGCGTGTAAAAATAATTTAGTCAATAGACTATATATTGTTCATATAAATACAGTGTACATTTAAATACATAAGAGGTATCCGTCATAGGGTCCCTTGCACGCTAGAAGGAACAGCTAAAATCCCTAGTCTATCTATCTATCTATCTATCTATCTATCTATCTATCTATATTATTGTGTCTGGGGAGGGTCATTCTCTTTTAGTGCCTTATTAATTTAACGTACTCACTTGTCTGATTTCCACTCATTTACTTATTTTTACTAAAATTTTCGTTGCATCTTGTCATCATTTCAATAGTCGTTGACGTAACGAAAATTTTACACTGTTCACCAAGGAGAATGGAGTGGGCAAGTCCTTTTATTTCATTGATTTACAATCATTTCATCATTGCTGTATTATGTAGTGATGTATGCAACCATTAATACACGAGGATATTTGCTGTGGATACTTGAGTTAACGATAATTTTATACCTACGTCATGTTGGGCTTGTTTAAATGGTTACATATTACAACCGAAACAAAACAAAAAAAAAAACCCCAGTTTTGAGTTCAACGGCCAAGAAAAAGATGAATCGTAAAATAGAAAGAAAAATTAAGAGCAAAAAGGAAAGGAAAAGTTTTTATTTTATTTTCAGACAATATAATAAATTATAGTCTTGTCAACAATGTTTGTCTTCAAGGTACTTTGTAGTAATGGTCTTCAAAAGTTTTTTTAGTACATTACGGATATATTTGTCTCATCCGTCATTCAGACAGGAGAATTGGGGGGGGGGGGGGTACAGATTCGTATTTTTATCAAAATGGAGTCTTTTTGTCTACCACTTTATAGCAGTCAGCCAAATGACACCATAAGATTTAGATTATATTTACCACAGAATCCAGGATTCACATGTACTCACCGCTTCCGTGTGCTTGTAAAATAACTATTTCAAAGACGCCCAAATCGAGATAGGCATAAGGTATCGTGATCTTAAGTTTTCAGAACAAAAATATATATATTTTATGCATGATTCTGAAGAATTGATCTTCGACATTGTTTCGGACACCTCATGTATCAATGGTTGCATATATTAATGCATATTATAGCAATACTCATGAGATCGGTTTTCCATGAAACAATTGTAAATCAAGGGATTATGAGAACTTACGCCATTCTCCTTGGTTATGATATATAAGAATGTCTGCCTGTTTGTCTGTCTTTTTATATGTCTGTATGTATGCATGCATTTGTGTATGTATGTATGTATGTATGTATGTATACATGCGGGTGGAGGCGCAATGGCCCAGTGGTTAGGGAAGAGGACTCGCGGTCATAGAATCGCGGTTTCGATTCCCAGACCGGGCATTGTGAGTGTTCACTGAGCGAAAACACCTAAAGCTCCACAACGCCCCGACAGGGGATGGCGGCGAACCCTGCTCTACTCTTTCACCACAACTTTCTCTCACTCTTTCTTCCTGTTTCTGTTGTGCCAGTAATTCAAAGGGTCAGCCTTGTCACACTGTGTTACGCTGAATATCCTCGAGAACTACGTTAAGGGTACACGTGTCTGTGGAGTGCTCAGCCACTTGCACGTTAATTTCACGAGCAGGCTGTTCCGTTGATCGGATCAACTGGAACCCTCGACGTCGTAAGCGACGGAGTGCCAACAACAATGTATGTATGTATGTATGTATGTATGTATGTATACATGCACATTAAAATTGTTCTAATCAAGCCGGATGAATTAAAGGAATATGAATATCGAGGGCGA
>NC_142934.1:22696929-22701929 GCF_046866305.1 Octopus bimaculoides | reverse complement strand
AATTACAGGTACTACGCGCTTTTGCCAACAGAGTGGACTGGAGCAACGTGAAATAAAGTGTGTTGCTCACGGACTCAAAGCACTGCCGGGTATCGAACTTACGACATAACGATCGTAAGCCAAATACCTTAACCACTAAGCCATGAGCCTTCACACATAATGCTTACATACATACACACTCACACACACATACATACATACATGTATGCATGCATACATACATAATACTATATGGCGTGATTGCTGAGAGATGTAGTTGCTTTTTCTAGCAAATCCTATCATCACGTTAAGGCTCCTTCAAGAGTTTGTTTAAAGATTTGTGTGGGTGTGTGTGTGTGTGTGTGTGTGTCTGTGTGTGTGTGTGTATCTGTGTGTCATAAGCAATGTCAAAAAATAATGTTTTTTTACCATTTCTACTTACAGACATTTCATCACATTCGGTTCCGTTTATTAATACAACTACTACTACGATTACTACTACTACTACTACTACTACTACTACTACTACTACTACACACCGACAACGATGAAGCTGTGCTTAATAATCACATCATTTGCTGCTCTCATTAACACCGTGAACTCTATGGGTAAGTATCCACATACGCCAATGCCTTTTTTCACTCTGATTTCATGGACAGAAACTTCGCAGAAAAGCTGAATGAATGCGGGTCGTAAACTATATACCACAGCTGAATATTGTACTTTTCGAGTATGAAACTGGAAGTAACTCAACCATAACTTTTACATTTATTGAATAATATTTCACAATTGCTGAAGCTGGTGTTTCTTTTGTAGATACTATCAACAAACGAATAGTGTACGTACGTACGTTTGTGTGGGGGGTGGGGTGCATACGTACGTGGGGTGTATTTGTAGAGGAACCCATTTCGGTTGCTTGTATTTGCGATTGTATTCTATTGGTCATTCCCCAACATTCATGACCATTGGTAATCATCAAGCTCTACTCGTTTGAGTAATGACTGATGAAACTAGTGCATTATCCTGCTAGTACCTGTTAGTGCAGCATCCTATTCAGTCTCCTACTTCCAATCACTCGCGCTCGCTGATAAACCGTCCTGGTTAAGCAGTCAAATGCATGCAGCCGAAATGGTGAAACGTACGAAGGAACTAATATTCTTTTCTATTCTAGGCACAAGGCCTGAAATTTTCGGGGAAGGGAGTCAGTCTATTAGGTCGACCCAGTACGCAACTGGTACTTAATTTATCGACCCTGAAAAGATGAAAGCAAAGTCGACCTCAGCGGAGTTTGAACTCAGAACGTAAAGACAGACGAAATACCGCTAAGCATTTCACCCAGCGTGCTAACGCTTCTGCCAGCTCACCGCCTTCAGAAGGAACTAATACTAATATAAACTTGTATTGATTGTAATATCACTGTGTGGTGTGTGCACCTGTATGTGCGCCGTGTGTGGCGCGTGTGGCGTGTGTGTTCCCGTGCGCGCCCGTGTGTAAATATTTATCTGTTACTTGTTTTAGTCATTGGATAACAGTCGTGCTGCAGTACTGCTTTGACGGGTTTAACCAAACAAGTAAACATCAGTATATATTTGTTCAAGTCTGATACTTATCGATCTATTTTGCTGAACGGTTAAGTTACGAGGATATAAAGTGGAACACAAACACAAACAAACGACATACCCACATATGCATATATACATATATACGTATATATATATATATATATATATACATATATATATATATATATATATATATGTATATATGTGTGTATGTATATATATTATATATATACATACATGACGAAATGATCGCAGAGCAACGTGAAATGAAGTGTTCTCCTCAACGTAACGTCCGGTCTGAGAATCGAACCCACGATCTTGCAATCGCGAGTGCAACACCCCAACCACTAAGCCATGTGCCTTCATATATATATATATATATATATATATATATATATATATATATATATATATATATATATATATATATATATATATATATATATATATATATATATATATATATATATATATATATATATATATATATATACAGACACAGACACAGACACAGACACACACACACACACACACACACACACACACAAATGCACACACACAAATGCACACACAATCACCAAGCACACATATGCATACATACAAGCACGGGCACTCAAACATACGCATAAATTGTATATACATAAAAGTGTGTGTGTGTGTGTGTGTGCGTGTGTGTGTGAGTGTGTGCGTATTTGTTTGTTATATGAAATTGATTTTGACCAGGACTACTCGTTTTAACTTATACATGCATACATACGTACGTACATACATACATACATACATACATACATACGTACATACATGCATACACACACACGCACAGACACATACACATGTACACACACACACATACACAACCCCGTACTGTCAAAATGACATCCTGATACCAGGCGTCAATACACGTAGACTGAGGTCAGGTCTATGGAAAACATGAACTACTTAAAACAATGTCAAATCTAATTCTTCCTATGTTTTCTTTACCAAAACGAGACCAGCAGCTGATGTCTGACTCAGCAAAAGTACTACAACAACAACTAAAATAACAACTACAACACGAATCGCTGCTTCCACTACTAGGCGCAAGATTGGCGATGTGGTTAAGAAGCTTGTTTCATATCCATGTTGTCATGAGTTCAGTCCCACTTCTAGGCCAACCAAATATTTGTGAGTGGGTTTGATCGACGGAAATTTCATAAAGTCTGTCGTATATATATATATATATATATATATATATATATATATATATATATATGTACGTGTGCGTGTGTGTCTGTGTCTGTGTTTGTTCCCCTCCGCCACTTGGCAACTGCCTTAGGTTTGGTTACGCCCTGTTAACTTCGAGGTTCGGCATAAGAGACCGATAGCATAAGTACTAGGAAGGTTGAAAAATAAATACTGGGGCCCATTTATTCGACTAAACTCTTCAAGGTGGTGCTCTGGCATGGGCGCAGTTCAATGACTGAACAAGCGAAAGGTAAAAGATATATATATGCGCGAATGGTTTTGATAAACAGTGTCGTGTTTTACAATTCTGTAAATAATGGTAGTGTTTTATTAGCTTATAGTAATCACTGCGTAATGACTATGGAAGGAAAACTGTCTAGTAATGGGACATGTAAGCCCTCGACAGAAAAAAAAAGTAGGCTTTCCCGTAAGCATGGGACACGAAACTGAATTCCTTTGTTTACGCGGTGAAGTGCGTTACCGTCTACACCAGCGAACTAACATGCTTTCGCTATTCAAATTTAAGAACTATATTAGTTCGTAGTTGTTTTTGCAAACAAACTTTCATGTGCTTTCACTGCGAATGGTTTTGTTAAGCAGTGTCGAGTTTTACAATTCTGTAAATGAGGATAGTGTTTTGTAAGCTTAAAGCTTATAGCGATCACCGTACAATGACTAAGGAAAATAATCTAATAATGGGGAATATAAGCCCTTGACTGCTTAGTTCGCTGATGTAATCGGTAACACACTGAGTGGGACACAGAAAATTTTTGACCGTTCAGCTACGCGACCGATGTGAAAAAGGGAAGGAAAGTAAGGCTGGTCACGTGTCAGCAGTAGGCAAGGGGAGAAAGAGGACAAGAGAGTGAGAGGGAGAGTTAGAGAGCGACAGAGAGAAAACAAGGGGAGTAATGGGGGGAGGAACTAAGAGGGCGGAAAAAAGAGAGACGAGGAGAGAAAAAAGGAGAAAAAGGAAAGGCTAGAAATAGAGTCGCACGGTAATATAAATAATTTACTGTTAATAAAAGTCAGGGGGGCTTTGCGTTCCGTTACTTAATAAATGGAAAAAATGTATTGTAAATACAAAAACGACAAGTAAAAAACGTATAACGTATATTAAGTGCACAAACAGACGGAAGACAGACACAGTAGGCCCCTAATTCTTCATCAGTTATCAACCAGATGGTATTACTCAGTTTCGCACCATTAAGGATAAGACTGAGAGGCTTCTCATGCTGGTGGTACCCGTGAAAGTTGTGGAGAATATAAGGCCGAGAGCAAACAATACATAGTTAGTCCCACTATGTACTACCTCGGGCAAGTGCTATATATATATATATATATATATATATATATATCAGTGACGTCTCCGGCACTCGGGCTGTTCGAGGATGTCTGTACTACTACAAGAATTCAAATTACTCATTAAGCTTTTCATTCAGAAAGTCTCAGTTTTTTTTTATGATATATATTTTCACTGAAAACCTCTTCGATTAATTTTAACGAATTCTAAGCTAAAATTCTGCCTCATCTTTCTTCTCTCTCACTTCTACTTCTCTCAGTTTTTTATTCAGTTATTTGTTTTGTCATTTTAATTTTATTTATTTTACATTCATCTGTTATATTCATTTCGTTATGCAGACGGCGTCAAATCAACGTGCAGTTCAGGAATAAACGGTTATACATTTAAGAACTGGACAGGAATTATCCAGTCTCCTAATTTTGAAAGAGGAACTTACGAAAACAATGAGCGCTGTGAGTGGAGAATAAGGCTGAGCGCTGGAAGTCGTGTCAGGTTAACTTTCCGACATTTTGAGCTAGAAGAGCCTCAGTCAGCCAATGCCAAGAAATGTTGGGATTATATTGAGGTAAGATGCCTTCATGACATTTGATAGTCATATGGTTATAAAATTGTGGTTATTTTTTGCGTGCATACACACAGATATATATATATATATATATATATATATATATATATATATATATATATATATATATAATCGCCCAACAGTATATTATTAGTTATGGCATATTCCCATCGGCATTGCGCTGGGCAAGCTTAGCTTGGCAGACAGAAGAAAACATTTTAAAACATTCACACGATCCGGGTGGTTCCTGAAATTCAAAAATCGAAACATTCGGATGCTGCCCCGCTGAGCGAAATTCGTTTTACCAACGTGGTTCTGTCCATTTTGGGACTAGGAAACAGCATACATGTACATACATGCACGACTA
>NC_142934.1:22689429-22691929 GCF_046866305.1 Octopus bimaculoides | reverse complement strand
GTGGCTGCACAGAGGTGTTAAATTTGTGATAAGATTTAAATGAGGAGACAGACAGGCAGATAGATAGATAGATAGAGAGAGAGAGAGAGAGAGAGAGAGAGAGAGAGAGAGAGAGAGAGAGAGAGAGAGAGAGAGAGAGAGAGAGAGAGAAACAGACCGACAGAATGGCAAGATTTAGGTGTATGATAGATAATTTACTAATGTATGAGAGAAACAAAGTTGTAGAATTACTGAACAGGGCCAAAGGTAACTTGTAATGGCGACGACGACGACGACGACGATGATGATGATGGTGGTGGTGGTGGTGGTAGTGGTAGTGGTGGTGGTGGTGGTGGTGGTGGTGGTTTTGGTGGTGGTTTTGGTGGTGGTGATAAAAATGTACAATGATGTTGAGTTGTTTGGATATATTGGTATGTTGTGAGAAAACTGAAGTAGCTGACATTTCGGAACTGTCCAGAGAGAGGGAAGAGGAGGAAGGGAGGGAGGAGACTGAAGTATGAGACGGAGGAAATAAGAAAGGAAAAGAGAGAATGGCATTATTTTCAATCTCCCTTTCCCCTCTCTTCATTTCTGACCTCTCTCTCTCTCTCACTCTCTCTCTCTCTCTCTCTCTCTCTCTCTCTCTCTCTCTCTCTCTCTCTCTCTCTCTCTCTCTCCTTATTCCCATTTCAAACTCACACTCTCTACCTCTTCTTCTTTCTGTCTTTCTCTCTCTCTCACATACTCTTTCCCTGGACCCCCATTGTTCTCCCTCTCTTTTTCTCTCTTTGCCCTCTCACCTTCTCTCTCTCTGTCTTATCACTCTCACTATCTTTCTTACTATCTCTTTTTATCTATCCCTTGCTTTCCCCTCATCCTTTCTCTCTCTCTCTCTCTCTCTCTCTCTCTCTCTCTCTCTCTCTCTCCCTCTCAATCTCTCTCTCTCTCTCTCAATGAAGAAGAAGATTCAGTCCCAAAATTTTAGATTCCCCTTCATCGTGCGATACAAACTAATCTTCAAGCTATGAACTTCATTATACAAATCTTGTGAAGTTTATGTTTCGCTGATAAATTCATAACAATAACGAAATAAGAAAGGACTTGTCTCCCGTGCTTGTTGTCAAAATTCTAATTTCTTACGCAGACACAATGGAGAAGGGACAATGATTTACATCGACCTCAATATTAGGTATATTATGTTATTGATCTCAAAAAAATAAAATGCAAAGTCAACCTCGGTGGAATTTGAACTCGTAACACAAAGAGCCAGCGCTTTATCGGTTCTGTAATGGTATTAGACAGTGATTTTTTTTTTACCTGTTGTGAAGAAGGGGAGGATGTATCTATGGCCTCTTTACTTTTGAACGCCACCGAGAGAAGTAGGAGGAAGAGAGGAAGTTATCCTTAAACCGAAAACAGGGCTCTGATAATTGCAACAGAAGTGGATTCCGTTAAAGAAAACCAAAGAACCAGATGATGGTGTTAAACCAGATGGAGGTTTAAATCTTCCCACCCATGAACTCAGAACGTAAAGAAAAAGAATAAATGCATATATGCTTTTGTCTCTCTTTCTATCTCTACGTATATATATATATATATATATATATATATATATATATATATATATATATATATATATATGTATGTATATATATACACATACATATAAATACATGTATGCACACACTTATACGTACATACATACCTGTTTATTTTCTCTTATTCCTTTCTGTTGAAGAGCGTAGGCTCGAAACATAAAAAAACTTTTTCATTTTTGCCGAGCGTCAAACTAATACACTTGCTTGTTGTTCATACACCTGCCTTCGTCGTTTCTATAAATTTTACATTATCCCCCTCTCTCTCCCTCTCGCACGCTCGCTCGTGCTCGTTTTCTCCGTCTGTCTTTCTCCCTGGTACGCCTACTCACTTTCTCCTTACCTTTCTCTCCTTCACTAGCTCTCTCCTCCCCTCTACTGCACTCTTTGTCCCTCTCACTTTCTTTCTCAGTCTTTCTTTCTCACCGTTTTCCTGATCTTTGTCTTTTCCATTATAGTTCTGTCTGCCTCACTTTCTTTCTCTTTGTTGCTTCTCTCTCTTTCTTTCTCTCATTATCTATTTAACACTATCACCAACTCATATCTCACCCAGTCTGTCTCTGTCTCTGTCTGTCTCTCTCTCTTCCTCATTATCTCTTTAACACTGTCCCGCAACTCACACCTCTCCCAGTCACTCTCTCTCTCAGGCTTTCGAAATCGTATACGTTGGGCTGTGAAAAGAGTTGTATGACACCACCAACAAAGTCCGTTTCTCCAGAGCAGTTTTGAATTAGGTGTAACCAAAATTTAGGGATAGAAAATCAAATGTGACACAGAAACCGCCTAAGGATGCCTCGATGCGCAGTACAACAGGAAACGGAAACTAAGTAGATGTCTATTCTAAATTCTAAACACCTCAAAGCAAGATATATGAAATTTATATACATATATATGGTTTTGTTAAGCGGTGTCGAGGTTTACATTTC